>NC_134708.1:31583700-31821200 GCF_043290135.1 Rhipicephalus microplus | reverse complement strand
TCTATCTATCTATCTATCTATCATCTATCTATCTATCTATTTGCATATCTATCTATCTATGTATCTATCTATCTATCTATCTATCTATCTATATATATATATATATATAAATAAGGGAAAGAAGTGTATACCTAGGGGCTCGTTTTTTTCCGTGTTTTAACACAATATTAATGAGATATAACAGACAGTAATGCCAAGGAATGCACAGGGGAAGTTATTAGAACCAATGGAATGTAAATAAGAAGAAAGAAAAGTGGATGAAAAAATTACCAACTGTGAGCAGGAATCGAACCTACGACCTTCGAATTACGCGTTCGATGCTCTTCGAATTACGCGTTCGAGCATCGAACGCGTAATTCGAAGGTCGTAGGTTCGATTCCTGCTCACAGTTGGTAATTTTTTCATCCACTTTTCTTTCTTCTTATTTACATTCCATTGGTTCTAATAACTTCCCCTGTGCATTCCTTGGCATTACTGTCTGTTATATATATATATATATATATATATATATATATATATATATATATATATATATATATATATATATATATATATATATATTTATGTATATATATATAGAAATTGGCTTGAGCGGACAAACTTTTATTGCTCCTACGTTTCGGCCGGACCCCGGCCGAAACGTAGGAGCAATAAAAGTTTTCGCACGTTTGTCCGCTCAAGCCAATTTCTATTCATCACTGGATTCACAGAAGACACTCGCTGGATATATATATATATATATATATATATATATATATATATATATATATATATATATATATATATATATATATATATATATATACATATATATATATATATATATATATATATATATATATATATTTATCTATCTATCTATATATCTATTTGGTGCTAGCGCGAAAACACCTGATGCTCCTACACGCGAACACTCACGAACGATTTAACACCTTCGACAGAATTAACGAACAGTCACGGTTACAGCAACACGTTTAGTCGTAATCACAATAGCAATAATTAGCTGGAGTTTTACGCACCGAAACCACGGTTACGATTACGCACGAGGTGATGCGTAGCGCTGGACACCAGATTAATTTGAACCGTCTAGAGTTTAGAGACGTCACAATCGATTATCGAGTACGTTGAATCCATCACTTCGACCAAACGCCCTGCCATAAGTCGCCGGGTAAAGTGACCCGTCGGCTATGATGTGGCTGCCATGACCGAGAATCGAACCCGCGCCATTAAAGCTTAACAGCGCGACACCTTACCTTCTAAGATACCACGGCCAGTTTCAATCGCCATCGAAATGATTCCTTTTAATTCAGTCAAACCAGCGCGGTAAAGTTACTGGTTACGGTTGTTGACTGCTGAGCCGAGGGCACCCGACGGTCGCGGTATCGAATCGGCCGCATTACGATAGAAGCCAAAGTGCTATATAGGGGCTCGAGCGCTTCGATCTAATAAAGTCCCCAGACGATCAAAATTTCTGAAGCTTTTTACTGCGGCGTCTCTTATAATGGTATAATAATTTTGGAACGTAAACCCCCAACCATTATTACTATGTCCTTTCATTCGGTGCTTATCCAAGCGCTCTGGCAGCCACTTCGACGTGTCTTGAAACGTTATATCGACGGGAACTTGGAACTTAGCGCATGCCCTGTTTCCTGCATTCATGCATGTGCACTTCGATTATTGTATACGGCACCTATAACGATTCGCGAGCGCTTTCTTTACATACCCACTTTCCAAATCTGGGGTTGCGAAAAACAAAACGCGCTTAGGGACGAGAAACTAATGTATGCAAAGTTACACGCGTATGCATAATACAACCGCGCGAGGGCGATCGCTTCGCTAACTCACGTGCCGGCGAGATGTTTATCGAAACAATTACTGCGAAGCGTTCGCGCAGCTATACTATATCGAACGAAGAAACTATTCATCCAGTAGTTTGCTCATCGTCCAATTACGAAAATTCAGGCCAAAAGACAAGTAGGGAAGGGTGTTTCAGCTACAATATACATAACGCTAAACGTTGCGAGGGGCCAAGAATGCGGTGTGCGCCAGTGTTTCCCACAGAAAAACCTTTACTCTTCAGTGTTTTCTCGCCACCCGTCCGCGAACTCGTCATCACATTGCAGAATACAGATATGCTTCACAAAGTGATGTTTCAAATAAATGACATTAACGTAGACAGGCGCGTTTGTGCCTCTGAATTCCAGACAAAAGACTGGTGGGCCTTAGTAAATTACGTCGCGGACTCCGACACCTGTTCTGAGCCAAACAACGTTTTAGACAGCACACCGAAGAACCTTTAATCCATAATATGCGCAGAATATGTAGAACACACTGCTTTATTCGCCACCGGTCCACTATAACGTAGCATCAAGAAGTGACGTTTCAAATAAATGACTTTACTGTATAGAGATATTACATTTGTGTCCATAGCTTTAGACAAGAAACTTGAGTGTTTTGGTGAATTTCGTCCGCAATTACGACACCACTGCTAAGCCAAACAAGGTTTTAGGCAGTAACGAGTCTCACTTTAATTCATAACATGCATCGTATGAACCGGAGTCTATAGTGGTGAAACTTAAACAATTTTTGTGGCGCAAGGTCGTTTATGATGGACCGTGAGGACGAAATCACACGCCAACAAGCCGAAACCCTATATAAGGAGCTTCGCCCGTAAAAGTAAAATCTGTACGGTGGCTCAGAAACAAAACAAAAAAGGCTTCTTAGTCGACAAAAAACTTGTACTAATGCGGGACTCGAACACGCGGGGGGCAACACTTTTTCACGGCAGTCGCTCCACCATTTGAGCAAGAGGGTAGCAATTGGCAGCACAGGGTCAAATTAATGTCGACGACTACAAGCCCATGCAGACTGAATGATTCCCCACTACTGGAGAGCCTCGCAAGGTTGCGGAGGGGTGTCATTCCTCCACATACAGGGAGGAATGATACCTCTCCGTACAACACAGTTTTTTTTTTGTTTAACACGAAACACTTGTATCGGCAAATAGAATAGTGTATTGAAAGCAGTTCTGAAGCACGAAATATTTAAACGGCATCACAAAATGAGACGTGAACATTTACCACACGAACACGAGCTTTTGTGCCTTATTCGGAGTTCTCGTACCGCGCTCTCGCATTGTGAGGCTCGTACCACGTTGTACTACACCGTAGTGTATACAGTGCACTTTCGTGAGAGTGTTCGTACTATGTAGACGTCGTACCGGGGTGGGCAGTGTAGTGCGGTGTACAGTGCTCATCCTGTGATTTTTCTCGTACTGTGGTGTACACAAGTGTACTGCGGCGCACAGAGCTCGTACTGTGTAGTTGTCGAATAGTTGTGTGCAGTGTACTGCGGCGTACACTGTTCACGCTGAGACGCCGTTTAAAAAAAAAACAAACCCCCGTATCGACTCGCCGAATTTTCAGTTCTATCTACAGTTCTTTTGCCATCATTTAAAAGCCAGAACTCATTTTGCGACATGAAATTGGAACCAGAAAAGTACTGGGCTGACTCGCCATGCTTCGCAGTTTTTTTTTTGTTTTTTTTTCTTCGGAGCCGAAGCTATCAGCTTACGCCGTCAGGAAAACCAAAAAGAGAACGCACGTGCCGATGCGAGTGTCCTATATAGATCTGATGTTCACCGTCATCGGAGCACCGTCTGTTAGACACTATCGAGAGCCGGCGCATAGTCATGAAGTCTCATTACGAAACGAGAACGCAGGAATTAATTACTATGCCTCAGACGAGGAGGCGAGCGTGTCACAGACGGTGGAACTTAGACGCACACGCCACACTCTAATCATAGAACAAAGGAATAAAAAACACAAATGCAATCCCTCCCCCCCCCCCTTCCACTACATACACAAGTGTGTATATGGGAATATACTATATACGTCACCCATCTGCTGCTGACAATTGATAGCCGACTGGAGCAGCTGCGTTCCTAAATAGTTTAATGACAGAAACGAGCTCCACGTGTTAGGCTTGTGTGCTCTATCTTCTTTTTATTTTTTCAACCGTTGTAACACAATTACATGAGTTACCTCGAAGAAAGCTATATAAACCGATATACAAGTGAATAGCCGGAATCAGCTCGAATGAAGACAATGCCGCTGTTGTGGCAATGTACAGCCAATGTTTTTTAAACGCTTCGCCATCTTAAGCCAACATCGGCGAGCACTGGCTATAGTTAAACCGTTAGTATAGCCGTAATTTGTAAAACAGTATCAAGCGTCAGTGAGTGCTAACGAGTGCTGGTAAAAGGTCGGTATAGCAGGTCGAGACTGCTGGCACCATTTAGAGCTCATGCACGAATCAGTAATAGTATTACAAGCCCTATATTAGCACTGGCTTTCCTATTTATTATTCCTATTTTGACATTATTACCCAATGTGCCCAGACGTTAGCATCATTGCGATGCCGCCTTCCTCTCGTGCGTTAGACAAGTAGCCAACCTCAAATATTGGGCGGCTCTATAGCAAGCACATAAACACAATCTAAGATAGGTCCAAACCCACCATAGCACGCCGCAATGGTAAAGTTCAAAATATATCGTTTACAGTACACGCGACGGAGCCCACAACATGTCATACAAAAGTTACTCGTTGCGATATCCGCTCACTGCATTTTCGGCAGCGAATCTGTTCTAGCTAGGCGAAAAATATATCCTGAATGCAATAAGCATCATGTTCATCGACCGGCACGCGCCCTTTTCGTTATCTTCTTCATCTTCTGTCTCTCTCTCTCAAAATGCGTGAGGTGCGCCTCTCGCGTGTAGCAAGGGGATGACGTATAGTGAGAGACAGACATTAAGATTAAAAGAATTACGCACGAGGTGGTGGGATTCGAACCCACGTATTGACGATCCGAAGACGACTGTCTCAATCACTCGGTCATCCAGCAGGCACGGTGACAGAATACGGAACGCGATTTACCTAAATCGATTAAAACTGCACGTAATTACGGCCTAGCATGCTGCTCATTTTTTTTTTCTATCGAGTCAAGACGCGTAAGCCTGTGTGCATGTTTGTTTGACTTGATTTTCATTATTTCTTCTCTCAAGGCTGACCTGTACATTGTTTGCTGCACATTGTAATAGACTGGCCACTAACCACTTTAGGCTATCGGTCCAAATAGGCCTTGTATTTGGTTATATTTTTTTTCATAAAAATGGCGTGTTATTGATTGATTGGTTGATTGATTCTAACAAAGCCTTGTAAAGTATCACATAGCATGAGGGTACGAAACGTAAGCCAGAGTGAGGAGGCGATATGTGAGGGTGAGGAGAAGGGAATGGAGGAAGGGAGAGAGTAAAGAATGGCGTACAAAAATGGAAAGAGAGAAACAGAAAGACAAATAAAGAGTGAAAGAGAAACAAAGAAGGGGAAAGAAACAATTAGGGGAAGACGACAGAGGAAGCAAGCGAGCAATACAGAGAGAGTAAGACAAAGAAAGGAAAGAAAGAGAAAGAAGAAACATAGAAAGCGAAAAATGAAAATGCAGGAAGAAGAGAGAAAAAAATAGGGGGAGGAAACAAAGAAGGCCGCTCGCCACTTCCTTTAGGCTTGGCACCACTAGTATGAAGCTGCCCATCAGCTCTGCTCCCTATTTAGCCTGGCGCATCCAGACCAAGCTATGATAATTTTAAGGACGAGGCTCCTTAGGGTCGAGCCACGTCCCCTGTCCGTCGGCGTGACACGCTAAGGACATCCATATCCATTTGGATGTCCATATGCATACGGATGGCCATATGGATATCCATGTGTATATCCATATTCATTTGGATGTCCATATGGATATGGATATCCATATGCGAATCCATATGAATACCCATATGCTCATTGTGATTAATAAACAACTTAGCATATGGTGTACACTCGCGTTGTCACGTCTTTGCATGATCGAGTGGGCAATGTATGAAAATTAAGATCCTCCCGTAGCTTCGCGCACTCGTCATCATTCACTTCGTGGATATGCAATGATTTCTTCCTGATTTGTTTTTCTTTTATTTATTTATTTATTTATTTATTTATTTATTTATTTATTTATTTTCCCCTGCTTTCCATGCACTCAGCAGCGGCCACGGCTGAAATCTAACCTGCATACTAGCACATAGTAACAGGATGCTGCATACATAGCAGAAGCGTGCATGGTTAACTGGGTCAGTTCGTAACGGTTCATCGCAAAAAAAAATAAAAAAATGAGATGCGTTTCGTTCCATTTTACGTCGTTCCGCGAAGGGTCGTACACACCGCCCCTGACCTACAGCGTCCAATGAGGAAGTCTCGTACGAATAATCATAAACGGTTTGTAAGCCACCAATGCTCCTCAAACGGCCGGCGCTTTAAACCGCCCAACCACGGTCATCAATGGCTAAGCCACTCCCACCCACACTGTAAGCTTGCCACGGCACAGTGAGCTTGTCATGTATATTATCATGTCATGTATATTGTCATGTATATTAGAGCAAATGTATTCACTGTAACGTAGTGATCTTAGTCGTGAAGTATAGATGTGCCGAGGTGTATATGCCCTGTTACTGGAATGGTATGAAGCCTTTGTGTTCTGTACATGCTGTAAATAATTTTTTTCTAAACAATGAGCTTGCCTAAGCCACAGCGAAGCCACCGATAAGTCCACCTGTAAGTGTGCACCCACCGCGGAAGCTTATCGGCCACGCACGCCGCCTCACAGAGCCTCGCTGGAGCGTATGCGTAGTCACGCGAAATGAAAGGTGGCATTAAAAGCGCGAAACGCTTTTACCCGTTGTCGGCGACCTTCATGCGACCTTAGATCAGAGCCGATATACTTGGGCACTTAAACGACATCATCCGGGCATCGTTGCGCAAACATAGCGATACCATCCGGGAACATAACGTCGACATTAACAGCGCCGTCTCTGACCCCGAAGCGTTTATACTGAACCGCTCTACATAAGCGACTCACTGCTCAAGCAAATTACAATACACAGCTTCCGGTTGATTTATATGTGGGGTTTAACGTCCCAAAACCACCATATGATTATGAGAGACGCCACAGCGGAGGGCTCCGGAAATTTCGACCACCTGGGGTTCTTTAACGTGCACCCAAATCTGAGCACACGGGCCTACAACATTCCCGCCTCCATCGGAAATGCACCGCCGCAGCCGGGATTCGACCCAGCGACCTGCGGGTCAGCAGCCGAGTACCCTATAGCCACCACTAGACTCCCTAAGCGGGTCTTGCAAGCGATTGTCCACAATGCCGCACAACGTGCAACTTTTACAACAGTAAAGCTTTCTTATGTCATTTTCTTTAGCGACATTTAAAGGGAAAGTACAGCACACCAGCGCTTGGCGAGTTTAATCGCGCGGGCCACCGCCTCCTTTCGAGAGATGGCGCCCCGCTACGTGAGTCGCATACTGTGCAGGTTCTGCGCCAATAAAACAGCCACCCTGCGTGCCACGTGGTATGGGAATGTCCCGATCATCCGCATTTACAACCCAGGACACAGCACGACATCAAAAGGTATAGGAGACAACTCTGTCCGGCTCGTAATCCGAAGACCCGAAAGGCCTTCGTGACAGGTGCAAGCACAGTGGCCCACGCCAATGGGATCCTGGACTTAAAAATCCCACTTACATATATTCTCGCACAGAACGTTCATATAATAAACGTTTTATACTCTATCCCGCGTGCGACATTTTGCTGAAACTTGGTATGTTAGGTCCCTGCACTCTCTCTGATTACAATGAGCTTCACCTTTGTCAATTAGGCGTGACGCAGGCAGCGGCAGACGACGTCACGGTGTCCATATAATAGTACGACAACTTCAAGGAGGCGTCGCCACTCGCATTCCCCCTTTGCGCTTTATTTTGTCTGTCTGGCTGGAGATGGCGCTCGCCGAGCGTCATCTCCTCGGCAAGCATGGCGATTTTAGAGCTGTGAATAAGAAATTTACTAATACTGCAAAATTTTTTTTTCCTTTTTACACAAAAAAAAAAGAAAAGCTAGCTTTCTCACCGTTCGAAAATTAGTCGTCCACAATTCCAACAACACCACGCTTGCTGCTAGATGGGCCCCGCCGCGGTGGTCTAGTGGCTAAGGTACTCGGCTGCTGACCCGCAGGTCGCGGGTTCGAATCCCGGCTGCGGCGGCTGCATTTCCGACGGAGGCAAAAATGTTGTAGGCCCGTGTGCTCAGATTTGGGCGCACGTTAAAGAACCCCAGGTGGTCGAAATTTCCGGAGCCCTCCACTGAGGCGTCTCTCATAATCATATGGTGGTTTTGAGACGTTAAACCCCACATATCAATCAATCAATGCTGCTAGATGGCGCATGGTAAGCTAGCAAACGAAGGGGTAGACACGGCACGCAGTGCGGTGTAGAGAGGAGGAATAAACTGCCGAACTGCTTACAGTTTACAGAATTTGATAATGTTCTGTAAAGGGCTTCACCCTATAGTTCAGGATGATGGCACAGAGTTTTTCAAAGCACTGGGCGTTTAGGGACAGCCGGGGCAAAATAGACTTTAAGAGGGTAGAAATAACTAAAAGGAA
Organism: Rhipicephalus microplus; assembly: GCF_043290135.1. NCBI lineage: Eukaryota > Metazoa > Arthropoda > Arachnida > Ixodida > Ixodidae > Rhipicephalus > Rhipicephalus microplus. The sequence continues at coordinate 31,812,664 of NC_134708.1, read as the reverse complement.
ACTATCTGATTGGTGGCTAAAATCAAGGCACGAGTGAAAATTAAATCCTTCGCTGCAAAGTGCCAGTCCTCAACTCCACTATTTAAAGAGGAAAAAAAACGATGAATCTAGTTGTTGGTTCACTAAGTATTACGGCTAGGTGGCGTTAGCCGCCGCCCGATCTAAAGGGTACATCCATATGAATGCATCCATCCATATCCAACGAACAAAAACAAAAAAAAAATAGTGCGGGGAGCGACACGGCTTTAAAATTGTCGCAGCAATCACCATGCCGTCATAGATTTTAAAGGCGTTTACTAGTACCCACGTAGTTCTTGATTGGTAAAAACGAGATACGCCGTTTTTTTTTTTCTGGAGAGCCCAGAGAAACCACGTAAAAAGTTTCAGAAAATTTAGTCAAGCCAATGTCGCCAAAATACGCAGAACTCCCTTTGAAATGTGTGACGTAACGCCAGACATATTGGCGCGAAATTAAAAATGTCGGACCTTGACGTCGACTTTCTATTCTATTAATTATTCTATTACAGTTTTTCTTGGTACAATTTATTAACCTAAACTTATCAATAGTTTCGCTTCAGCACCATTTCAATAACCAGAAAGTCATTTCTTACGCATCGCGACTCGGTCTATATACAAGAAACGTGCATATTATTTCGACTAATCTCTGCGTTGAGCGTATACGCAGACGTACCACCTGCGCACAAAAGTCGTAAGTGTTTGCTTTATACAAACACAAAAAAAGACAAGCATGCGCTGCAAAATATACAAGACTTCCCGCACTTGATCAGTTTAGCGACGCACACCTCGGCCGTGTACGTATATATTGTTGTGTTCGGCGAATGTTGTCGTAAACATCGCGCTATTTGCGCAGATGCTACCGACGTGATCGCGCCGCTATGCCGATACGCAGTCACCTGCAAGCATGCTGTTTGATGGGGGGGATGCTGCATGATATTCTGCAAAACACAACTCCGTGCGGTAGTTCTTGATTCCTAAAGAGCTTACCTTAGCGGCGCTCCGTAATATTAAGATCACTCACCTAACGGCAGCAATTGTAACACATATTCGTAACGCGAATTAGCTTAATAGAACCCCGGAAATATCACGGTGACATAAAGGAGGTCGGCTGGGATCCCTTGGGAGTAATATATATATATATATATATATATATATATATATATATATATATATATATATATATATATATATATATATATATATATATATATATATATATATATATATATATATATATATATATATATATATATATATATATATATATATATATATATATATATATGTGTGTGTGTGTGTGTGTGTGTGTGTGTGTGTGTGTGTGTGTGTGTGTGTGTGTGTGTGAGGGAAAGAAATGTGCACGTAAGGGCTCGTTTTTCCGTGTTTTGACGCAATATTATAGAGATCTAACAGACAATAATGCAAGAAATGTATTGGGAGGGTTATTAGAACTAAGCATCGAACGCGTTATTCGAAGGTCGTAGGTTCGATTCCTCCTCACAGCAAGTTATTTTTTTCGCCCACTTTTCTTTCTGCTTATTTACTTACATTCGTTCTAACTAATAACCTCCCCTATACATTCCTTGGCATTATTGTCTGTTAGATGTCATCATATATATATATATATATATATATATATGTGTGTGTGTGTGTGTGTGTGTGTGTGTGTGTGTGTGTGTGTGTGTGTGTGTGTGTGTGTGTGTGTGTGTGTGTGTGTGTGTGTGTGTGTGTGTGTGTGTGTGTGTGTGTGTGAATATGTGTGCGTGCGTGCATGAGAGAGAGAGAAAGGGGAATGGGAAGGGAGGAAGAAGGAGAGAGAGGACGAGGAGAACGCAGAAGCCAACGGCAGAGTAGACAACGACGTTACAGGAGGTCAAAATACAAAAAAAAAAGAAGGCCGGGACGCAGCTGCTAGCAGCGAAACTCGCACCGCGCGGCGGCGTTAGAGAAACAGCAGCCCCAGCGCCGTGGAATTGGGTCAGCCAGGCGGCAGCGCAGCGCCGGTTATCCGGCCTCATGCATCGACACCGAACAGCCATCACGATCAACAGCGTGCGCTCAGGCTCGGCGAAGATGCGAGCAAACGTATATACCTCGCGTACTAAAGGGGCGGACAGCTAATTCTAACAATGTTTAACTGTTGGGGCAAACTCCGACATGGTTACGAAGGACACCGTATTCGATGGTGTCTTGAAGGTCCATCTGGTACAGGATACTGCGTGGAAACGGCACGAAAAAAAAAACGAGACTAATGCTGATGGTGATTTTTTTTAATTCTGTAGACTCTCAATGTTATGAACGCATTCATGTTGTTTTTGCATATTTTGAGCGCAAATCGTGCGTACTGCAACAGCGTGACACTAGACGGTAACAGGCTGTAAACCCTAGTCAAGCTATGCTGTGCTGCTTTTTCTTTCCGTTCCCTGCAGTCGGTAAATTATTAGATAAATGAAATGAAAATTTATAAAGTACAGCAAACTATAAGCGCTTTTTTCGTGTGTTGTCTCTACTTAGTCGCGTTTCTGCGCTCTTTCCACGCAGGGTCTGTGGACATTTCGACCATCCGATGTTCTCTTTAACGTGCACTCACAACGCCCAGTATATACACAGGATCGCACTGTATCCAGTACGTGCATGCCTCCGATTCTGGAGACTGCGAAACAACGCTAGGTGGAGAAATCGTTCGAAGGAAGCGTGAACGCATCAACTGAGGGGGAAAAAAAACAGAGAAAGACGAGTCTTCCTGGGCGATCCGATCCCCCTGAGTGCGTACGAGCCATGGCTGTAGAACCATCATCATCATCATCATCGTCGTCGTCGTCGTCGTCATCGTCATCATCATCATCATCATCATCATCATCATCATCTGGAAGAGAGTCTCGGTGAACTTTTTAAGTCTGTGTTCCGATACTCCCCGTAGACGGCTAAATAGACAGCTAAATGGACGGCGGCCATCTTAAGTCCCATTCCAGTTCTCGCGTAGCCGGCAAAATAGGAGAAGACCACATCGTAGACAAATACGATGCAGGCTACTTTGCTGTCTATACAAGATGGCGGATGTTGTGCCTCGCCCAAGTTCCACGTGGTCTTCGCGGCCTGCTGGCACCTGGCAGCTGTTGATGAGTCAACCCTGCACCGGGACGGCGACGGACGCGGACAATCTGGAAAAACCACGTCGCCGGCTCCTCTTGACACAAAAGTCGTTGGCCAAGCTTTTGTCAGCCGCCGAGAGCAACACTCCGAAGCAGCGTCGACCCAGCAGCTGTACGGGGTATTCTGCCTTGCTTGAGTCAACCTGGCTGCATCAGGGAGCGACTTTGCGCATGGGATTCCACGTCATCTCGCTGTGGTGCCACGCTGGCGCGTGGGGTCTCCCTCACCAAACAGCGAACTGGGCATGTCTTGCCCCTTTCCTAGGTTCAGAGGGAGGCGGTGTTTGGCTTTCCCTCTTCGGGGACGGAGAGGAAGACGACGATCTCATTGGAGTATCCTGCGCATAAATTTTCTTTGCAAGGGATCTTGGGAAGGCGGACGATGTATAAAAACGCTAGCGCAGAGGCGCTCGTGCGTGATTCTCTTTTCATGTTGTACCACGCTACCATGTAAATACTGTATATAAACATTTTTTTCTCCTTCTCCGGCTTCTCTACTCGTCCTCTCCGGGGACTCGGATGGCCCGAGTCCGCACCACGCTACCCAAAGGCGCAACAGTGGCTGGCAGCTTATGGGATTCGCCTGCGTCGGCTGCATCGAAGTGGTGAGTGCCGCGTGTTTGCTCTTCTTTTCGCCAGACTCGTTAGCGCAGATGGTCGGTAACGTGGTAGGGTGATTGTGGTAAATTTTGATTCGCAGACCAAGAATTGGGTGGCTCGTGGGCAAAATTACCTTAGAAGAGAAACGGTGTGCATATCTAAGATGGAGAAGTTTAAGGTCCAAGAACTCCTCGAAATTTGTCAGGAGCTGAATATTTCGGTCGGCTCGGTTAAAAGAAAACAACAAATTTTGGAGCACTTGGGAAAAGAGGAAGTGAGTTTAGAAGAGGCCATTGAGGCCAGAGAAACCATTTTGGCAAAGAAAGAGGAGCGTGAGCGCTTAGCCCGTGAACAGAGAGAGGAGGAAATAAGGAGGGATCGCGAGGATAAAGAACATGAAATCCGTCTGAAAGAACTGGAGCTTCGTATGTCCGTGGGAAATCGAAATTCAGGGGGTGGAGAATCAAAGATAAAGGATCTAATCCACACCTTCAAGGCGGGTGACGACATTGCATTATACCTCGTGCATTTTGAGCGAGCATGCGAAAATGCAGGGTTTAGTAGGGAGACTTGGCCACAAAAACTGATATGCGTACTACCAGGCGAAGTGTCCGATGTTATCGCAAGAATGAATAAAGAGGACTCCGAGGTGTATGACAGGGTAAAGGCTGCATTGCTACGAAAATATCGCCTATCGACAGAGGCTTTCCGCCTGCGGTTCAGGCACTCTAAGAGGGGCAACGAATCTCATTCAGACTATGCCTACCAAATTAGAGCCAACTTTGAAGAGTGGCTCAAAAGCGCGCAAGTCTATGGCAACCATGACAAGGTCATTGAGTTGATGGTACTTGAGCAGTTTTACCGGGGAATTCCCGAGGAGGTAAGGCTTTGGGTGCAGGATAGGATGAAAGACGTAGACATGAACAGGGCAGCAGAACTCGCCGAAGATTACTGCTCACGCCGTAGTCTCCGCAATACACCACGAACTTCGGAAAAAAATGAAAAGGTAGAAAGCTGGTCGGGAAACCAGGGACGCAAGAGGTTTGCAAGAAATAACTGGAAACCCGAAAATTCCAAGTTATTAGACAATCAGCAGGGAAAGGACAGTGAGGGGACTAAGGCGGCACCTTCATCAGGTTCAAAGGCGCCTGGTGACATAGCGCATGCGTTAGAAGCGCGGAAGCCAGTTGTTTGCTACAGCTGCGGAGAAAAGGGCCACATGGCCAGGAGCTGTAAGAGGCACATGGCATTTGCCACAATTCAGGAGTCAGAGGATAGCTTAAAGCTGTTGAAGCCTTACATGAGGACACTCTCAGTGAACGGCCTAATGTGTAGGGTATTGAGGGACTCGGCGGCCACAATGGATGTAGCGCATCCAAGTTGCGTATCTTCCGAAGACTATATAGGAGAGTGTGCCTGGATTCGGCAAGTGGCAGAAAAGCAAAGCGTCTGCCTACCGATAGCGAGGGTTGTAATCGAGGGCCCTTTCGGCCAATTGTGTACGGAAGCAGCAATTTCAGCCAACCTTCCGGAGCACTTCCCTTACCTATTTTCAAATAAGTCTGAGGAAATGTTAAAAACACGTGGAGAATCATTTGCCACCGAAATAGCTTGCATGGCCCTTACCCGTTCGAAGGCGCGCGAGCTGACGCAACAGCTGAGCAGCTCACCCTCTGGGGAACAGACGTCCGAGGGCAGTGTAGGAAAACCTGAGGTAGTTGCGACGGAAAATGAGTCTGCCATGCGAGTTGTCGAGACGGAAACTGGGGCTATGGTCGACAACAGCGAGGAAATATCTCTAACGCCCGAAAACGAGGACTTGGTGACAGGCTCGGTGTTAACACCCGCGTCCACCAGTTGGTGTCAGCTAGCCAGAACCGACCGTGCAACGCTAGTGGTCGATCAAAAGGCGGATCTCGCACTCTCTATGCTGCTAGATGCCATACATAAGGAAGGTAACTCTAGGAAGAACGTTTCGTTCTACACCCAAAACGAGGTGTTGCATCGCAGGTATGAGAACGCTAAAGGGCGGGTCTACAACCAAGTGGTAGTTCCACTAAAATACCGGCGGAACATTCTCCACCTGGCCCACAGCAACGCCTGGGCGGGCCACTTAGGTATAAAGAAAACGAAAGCTAAGCTGGCTCAGGAGTTCTACTGGCCCGGGTGCTGGAAGGATGTAGAGATGTTTGTCCGTGGATGCGACACTTGTCAGCGGATAGGAAAATCAACAGACAAATGGAAGGCACCAATGAAACTAGTGCCAATAGTCACAGAACCCTTCCGTCGGCTCGTGATTGACATCGTGGGGCCTCTGCCTCCATCTAAATCAGGATATCGGTACGTCCTGACCGCGCTGTGCGTTGCCACCAAGTTCCCGGAGGCAATCGCACTGAAAGAGTTGAGTTCAGTATGCGTGGTGGACGCATTGTTGTCTATTTTTTCTCGGGTGGGTTTTCCCTCGGAGATACAGTGTGACAACGGAAGTGTGTTCACAAGCTGCCTTACGACTACATTCCTAGAACGCTGCGGGATAAAAATCGCGCATAGCTCTATTCACCATCCACAGTCGAACCCTGTGGAACGCATGCACTCGGTCATGAAACGCGTTTTGCGAGCTTTGTGCTTTGAGCATAAAAGTGACTGGGAGGGGTGTATACCAGCTGCGATGTTTTCTCTGAGGTCGGCCCCACACGAGAGTACGGGTTTTAGTCCGGCTGAACTTGTCTACGGCAGGAACTTGAGAGGTCCGCTGCACTTAATACGAGAGTCATGGACTGGATATGGGGAGGACCCTAATGTGGTTTCCTATGTACTGGATTTATTGGGGCGACTGGGGACTACACGCGAAGTGGTGGAGAGCAACATGCGCGCAGCACAGGCGCTTTCCAAGGCCCGTTACGATAAGTCAGCTCGAAAGCGAGTCTTTAGAGTGGGCGATGAGGTGATGCTGTTGTGCCCTTCAAGAAAAAACAAGCTGGACGTACAATGGGAGGGACCAGCGACAGTGTTGTCAGTGCTTTCAGACACCAACTACGAGGTAAAGTGGGGCCGGAAATGCCCCAAAGTGTATCACAGTAACCTAATGAAACCCTACATGCGACGAAAAGCAGTAGTAAACCTTGCACTCAATGTTCCTGAGGATGAGGGCGCGGAAATCCTTTGTCTTTCCGATGGCACGGTCAGCAGCACATTGTCCGATAGGGTAGACACAGGGAACACCCTAAGTAAGGCTCAAGAGGAAGATTTAGAGCTTTTAGTACAGGAATTCGCTACCGTTTTCTCCGAGAAGCCAGGCAAAACGGATGTGATTAAGCACGACATTGAGCTGACGGTTAACAAGCCGATCAGCTGTAAGCCGTATCGGGTGTCACCTAGACAGAGAGAGATACTAGAGGCCGAAATTCGCCGCATGATCGACCTAGGTGTTATCATCGAAGCAGACAGTGATTTCACCTCGCCTTTGATTTTGGTTGAGATTCCGGGCCGTGATCCAAGGCCATGCGTGGACTATCGCCGCCTGAACTCTGTAACAGTCGACCAGACTTACCCTATTCCTAACATTGAAGAGAGGGTAGAGACAGTGTCTAAGGCGAAATACATTTCTACGTTAGACCTTGTTAGGGGGTATTGGCAGGTCCCTTTGACAGAGCGCGCGAGTCGATACGCTGCTTTTATCTCACCCCTGGGCACTTTTCGTCCTTTGATGATGAGCTTTGGGCTCAAGAACGCGCCGTATTGTTTCAGCCGCCTGATGGATAAGGTTCTCCACGGGCTCGAGAAATTTGCGCTGCCTTACCTAGACGATGTGGCGATATTTTCGGACAAATGGGAAGACCATGTTGAACACCTTCGGATGGTTTTGGAACGGGTCAAAAATGCAGGTCTTACGGTAAAGAGAGAGAAATGTCATTTGGGCTGTGCTGAAGTAAGCTATTTAGGGCACATTGTAGGAAATGGGCGTCGTCGACCGTCCGAACTCAAGGTAGCCGCGGTGGTCGGTTATCGTCGTCCCAGCACTAAGACCGAGATGAGAGCATTCCTCGGCCTCACAGGTTACTATCAGCATTACGTCCCGAATTACTCCGAGATTGCCAGCCCTTTGACAGATAGTTTACGCAAGACCGAACCTGTGAACATTCAATGGGACTCTAAAAAGGAAGACGCTTTTCAGAAGCTGAAGCACGCATTGAGTGAGAAACCCGTCTTGAGGGCACCGGATTTTGCAAAACCTTTCACTATTCAGTGTGATGCAAGCGAACGCGGTTTAGGAGCAGTGCTATGTCAGACGGACCAGAGTGGAGAGGAGCGGCCGGTTTTGTATTTGAGTCGCAAATTGAGCAGCAGGGAAGAGGCTTATAGCACTTCGGAAAAAGAATGTGCTTGCATTGTTTGGGCCGTACGAAAACTAGGCTGCTATGTTGCTGGCTCTAAGTTTATTATAGAAACTGATCACTCTCCACTAACCTGGTTACACCAAATGTCACCTAAGAATGGTCGTTTGCTCAGATGGAGCATAGCACTGCAGCAGCACAATTTCGAGGTGCGCTACAAGAGAGGTGGCCTTCATACAAATGCAGACGCCCTAAGTCGAGCGTTTTGACTCGTCAAAAGACGCGGAAGGTTTGTTTGATTTTTTTGTTTACCTTTACCTAGTTTATGTGTACTTTTTTTTTTCAATGTGTTACAGTGAGGGCGTAGAGAAATTTTTCACTGACTCTCTCGTTGTCCCGAGCTCTACAGTTTGCTTGTTTAGCTTGATTATAATGTTATCTCGATTCCAAATGGAGTTACGTATGAAAGAGTTACTGGACACTTGTCCCGATTGGTATGCACATTGTTTCCTTGAGCTTAAGTTATTAAGATAAGATGTTTGCTTTGTAAAATCGGAGGCCTGGCGATGAGAGTGGCGTGCACGCGGTGCTTGTCGCATTGTGTGTGGCTGACAAAGGTCGTTTCTTGGAGCTTGTCACCCACTTTTCACCGAAGCGGGGCGCAGAGGCCAGCTCTTGGAGCATTCCAGTTTGACCAGGCCCTTCGAGAAAGCAAGAGCCTTGCCGGAACGTCGCCGACATCGACCCGGCCGAGCTGCATGGAACAACTCGACCTCCCGATGTATCATCTGGCGGTGGGGGTGCTGTTGTGCCTCGCCCAAGTTCCACGTGGTCTTCGCGGCCTGCTGGCACCTGGCAGCTGTTGATGAGTCAACCCTGCACCGGGACGGCGACGGACGCGGACAATCTGGAAAAACCACGTCGCCGGCTCCTCTTGACACAAAAGTCGTTGGCCAAGCTTTTGTCAGCCGCCGAGAGCAACACTCCGAAGCAGCGTCGACCCAGCAGCTGTACGGGGTATTCTGCCTTGCTTGAGTCAACCTGGCTGCATCAGGGAGCGACTTTGCGCATGGGATTCCACGTCATCTCGCTGTGGTGCCACGCTGGCGCGTGGGGTCTCCCTCACCAAACAGCGAACTGGGCATGTCTTGCCCCTTTCCTAGGTTCAGAGGGAGGCGGTGTTTGGCTTTCCCTCTTCGGGGACGGAGAGGAAGACGACGATCTCATTGGAGTATCCTGCGCATAAATTTTCTTTGCAAGGGATCTTGGGAAGGCGGACGATGTATAAAAACGCTAGCGCAGAGGCGCTCGTGCGTGATTCTCTTTTCATGTTGTACCACGCTACCATGTAAATACTGTATATAAACATTTTTTTCTCCTTCTCCGGCTTCTCTACTCGTCCTCTCCGGGGACTCGGATGGCCCGAGTCCGCACCACGCTACCCAAAGGCGCAACACGGATCAGCGGATCGTTCAGACAGATCGGATCACGCCGAAATGGTCGTCTGCGCGCAAGCTGACGCTTTCCCAGACGCTCAATGTCAGTAACGTTTATTTGTTTTTGAATTTAACACGAAATAAGCCAAAAATACAACTTTTATGTTTGTTTATTTTAGCTTTTTCTTCTCGACGCAAGGTGGCGCATTGTCGCGTAAAAGCCGTCGTGAAGCGTTCCGATTCTCGCACAGCATGGGCTCGGTGCTGTCTTCTAAGCAGTCTGAGTAGACTGTCTACGTGCTGTCTAAGAATTGGAACGCAGCCCAAGTAATAACAGTCATCCAGCTCGCTTGCGTTTCCATGCTTGAAAACTCGCCACTCGACAGTTTCGTATCGAGAATTTTGTGGCATCATTCACGATGCATATGTGAACAATTATGCGGCGGCGGCGATAACGTCGAAAATAGAACAATATTTTGACTGACTGGTCCCATGCTCGCCTAAATCTTCAGAAACTAAATCAACAGTAAGTAATAATTAAGTTAAATAGCTCCTCGTCTGTCTAATGCTAAAGGGACATGTAAAGAGCAATAAATATAAAAACAATTTGTAGTACGTCATTCCTTGGCAACTCCAAGATCCCCGAGGCTGCCGCGTGAAGACCGTCGGTGAGCGAGAAAACGCGAGAAAATAAAATGTGGGTGGCGACGCCACTTTGAAATTCCCGCACCAAGCACCGTGACGTCATAGATTGTGATGGCGCCTACTAAGTCCTACGCCATTCTTACTTTGTCCTCAGCGGGTGCCATAAAGTCAGCATAATAAGTTTGAATAAATCTCGTTGAGCCAATGTCACCTAAATACGAAATATTCTTCAAGTCCGTGACGTCACGCGCGGAGATTCTGGCGCGAAACTGAGAAACGAAACTTTCGCTTTTATTTTCGTCCCTTTCAATAAACCTGTGATCATAAACGCAACGACGTTAAAGTTGTCCGAGTACGCTTTATTAATATAAACAAATTCATCGTTTCACTTTCGTGTTCCTTCAGCTGACGAGATGTTACGTATCATTGGAACAGCAACTGTCTTTCGAAGAGCTTACACGTGCAGAACACAAGTTGAAAGGGTTAAGTGCTATACGCACATCGTTCTTAATGAAAGGGAACACGCGAACGTCTGGCCTGGCCTGTGCGGCGGCTGCCCACAGCGCCATCAACCGACAGCTAAATAAAGCTGTTGGTTGAAGAAGTCAGAAAAGCCTTGGAGAGCATGCAAAGAGGCAAAGCTGCTGGTGAGGATCAGGTAACATCAGATCTGCTAAAAGATGGAAGACAGATTGTGTTAAAAAAACTAGCGACCCTGTTTACGAGGTGTATCCTAACGGGAAGAGTACCAGAGTCTTGGAAGAATGCTATCATCCTAATGCATAAGAAAGGAGATGACAAGGACTTGAAGAATCACAGGCCGATAAGCTTGCTCTCCGTAGTATACAAGCTATTTACAAAGGTAATTGCTAACAGAGTTACAACATTAGAATTCAATCAACCAAAGGAACAAGCAGGATTTCGAACAGGCTACTCAACAATCGACAACATTCATTCTATCAATCAGGTAATAGAGAAATGCTCAGAATATAACCAGCCAATACATAGCCTTCATTGATTACGAGAAGGCGTTTGATTCAGTAGAAATATCGGCAGTCGTGCAAACACTGTGGAATCGGGGCGTCGATGAAGCATATATAAACATCCTGGAAGAAATCTACAGGGGATCAACTTCTACTATAGTGCTTCATAAAGAAAGCAACAGAATATCAATTAAGAATGGCGTAAGGCAGGGGTATACAATCTTCACGATGCTATTTACCACGTACTTACAGGAGGTTTTCAGAGACCTAGAATGGGAACAGCTATAGGGATAAGAGTTAATGGAGAGTACCTTATTAACCTGCGCTTCGCCGATGACATTGCATTGCTAAGTCACTCAGGGGACGAATTGCAACTCATGATTACGGAGTTAGGTGGGTCTTAAAATTAATCTGCAGAAAACGAAAGTAATCTACAACAAACTCGGAAGGAGCAGCGCTTCGAGATAGGTAATAGTGCACTTCGAGTTGTAAAAGACTATGTCTATTTAGGGCAGGTAATAACCACGGAGCCGAACCGCGAGATTGAAGTAACTAGGAGAATAAGAATGGGGTGGAGCACACTTGGCAAGCACTCTCAAGTTATGACAGGTAGATTGCCACTATCCCTCAATAGGAAGGCATATAACAGCTGTATCTTGCCGGTACTTAGCTACGGAGCAGAAACCTGGAGACTTGCTAAGAGGGTTCAGCTTAAATGGAGGACGACGAAGCGAGCAATGGAAAGAAAAATGGTGGATTAGGGAACAAACGGGAGTTAATGATATCATTGTTGAAATCAAGAAGAGGAAATGGACATGGGCCGGGCATGTAGCTCGTAGACAGGATAACCGCTGGTCATCAAGGGTAACTAACTGGATTCCTAGAGAAGGCAAGCAGGTTTGGGGGAGACAGAAGGTTAGCTGGGCAGATACGATCAAGAAGTTTGCGGGTATAAATTGGCAGCAGCAAGCACAGGACCGAGTTGACTGGCGTAACATGGGAGAGGCCTTTGCCCTGCAGCGGGCGTAGTCAGTATGATGATGATGATGATGAAATGACAACTACTACCCTACCTGTGACGTACGTCAAAACGATCGCAGCGCTGGTCTCTCTTGTGGAGGCTCTCTCCGCCACATTGAAATGACAGTTTCATATATCTTATATAGTTTTATGTATGTTTTTAGAAAACTTTACTGTAGCACAGACAATTCACGTCAATAACAACTGAACATAACATCATGACAAGTGTTACTAGACATGTGTTTAGAGAAATCTATTCTCACGTACAGTGGACATGACATTTCAACACCTCAAGAAAACAGAATATGCACAGGCATACGCTTACGATAATACTAAAAGTGTGTGTGTGTGTGTGTGTGCGTGTGCGCGTGTGCGTGTGCGTGTGCGTGTGCGCGTGTGCGTGTGCGTGTGTGTGTGTGTGTGTGTGTGTGTGTGTGTGTGTGTGTGTGTGTGTGTGTGTGTGTGTGTTTAGCAAATGTGGTTAAAGATCTAGAGCAATCGGTACTCTACTAAGGAAGAGCAAAGGTTCTTCCCGTGGGCCTCACACTTGATGAGGCCGTGCAAACAAAATTCCGCCATATATAGAGATGAATCCCTAGGCTTGGCATCACTGCGTTTAGTTCTACAGGCGTAGCGACCACCGATCGGAACCGCGAGCATGAAAGCAGTGAACGAACGTGGTGTGTTTATGAAATGTGGTTAACGATCTAGAGCGATTGGCACCCTACTATGAGACAGCATAGAGCCGTATCGTGGGCCTCATACTTCATGAGGCCCCATCGACAATAATTATGAAGGACTATAGACCCTTCCACTGTTTACAAACACAAACCCTTGGTGACTTCCGGTTTCATCCACCGATGTGCCTGAATAGCACATGTGGACAAGAAGAACGTTAGAAAATAGCCCGCCGATTTTCTACACTTTCCTTCCAATCTTTTGACAAAATATAGTCAAATAAATGTTGTTTTGAGCAACATAAAAACTAGAAGAAATTGATTTAAATATTACGCACGTTCTTTTTATCTGAAAAACCAATAAGAGAATTTCCTAACCCTCGAAAAAAACGTGATAACGTAGTTTCAGTTTCGACGTTACGAGCTGGTAAATGAGGTGACCGGAAGTTGCTCTGGGCACGACGCTTACCATCTTGAAAGCGTCTATAGCCGTGCGCGGCCGTGCATGAGGCCTGGGTACTTTACTATGGGGGAGCATAAAGCTGAGGCAGCACCCACCGGATTGCTCTTGGAGCCGCTGCCATCAGGAACGCGCATTGGGGCTCTAATGTTTCAGACGCAGTAGTATGACAAGTTTTCTGCAACGTATCTCTAACATTCACAACTGATATTAGAATGTATTTTTCGTTAATCCAGTCCGTGAAACTACTTTTGTAGTCTAGTACTGAAGTTTATGTCAAAAGAACTTGAAACAGGAAACAAACGTTTCACTTACGCCAGATTATTGTCCGTGCACGCGTATAAAGGAACGTGTGTATAGATACCTATAGCCGGTTACAACACACACAAAAAATCACATGATATCCACGAAGTGAATAATGATGAATGGGGCGAAGCGCCCGTCCATCCGTCCGTCCAACCATCCGCGCGTCCTTCCGTTCGCCCATACGTCCGTGCTTCAGTCCGTCCGTTCATTCGTCCTTCCTTCCTTCCTTCCTTCCTTCCTTCCTTCCTTCCTTCCTTCCTTCCTTCCTTCCTTCCTTCCTTCCTTCCTCCCTCCCTCCCTCCCTCCCTCCCTCCCACTCGTCCGTCCGTCCGTGCGCCAGTCCATGCATCCGTCCATCCATCCGGTTGGTTGTCTGTCTGTCACACACACTAGCGCCACCTGCTGAGTGAGTGATACAACTTGGTGGTTACGAACCGGTCACAAAGAGACATGCACGGAAAGACCCGCGGCTTTGAGAGCTTCGCCCCTGAGATACATACGTGCGGTAAATGTTCGTTAGTTAAAACTCGGTTAATTCACCGTTATACCCCTGTCAGACGGTCACTTCTACTTGAGTCACACGCGCGCATAAAAAGTCTTTAACGTAAGGGGTCTAATACAAAGTTGAAAGACTTTTAACGAAGAGGCGTTGGGGCGCCTTTTAGATCTCCTTTTAGTGTTTTCATTCGAAGGCGTTACCGAAACCGTGGCGCTAGCAGTCGAGAGAGAAGCAATAAAAACAAAACGGTGTATTGCGACATGCAAATCGTTGCGTTGCTCATTCCTTCAAACAATTGGGGGACCCTTAAGCTTCTCCTTCAAGAGATGAGCGCGATCGCGATATCCTGCCCCCTAGCGTGTACTCCAAACACGTAAGTTAGCAAATGAGGTACGCAGAGTCGGTGTGTTGTGGCAGAAAGTATGCGGGTGTCACCGAGCGCGGGGTAATTTCCTGACGACGCAGATCTGTTCACCGAAGGGGGAAAGGCGACACCATCGTTCACGCAGTTCACGAGCATAACAGTCAAAGTCACTCCCCCCCCCCCCCCCCTGTTGGGACAAATGAAGGGGAAACTCAACCGGGAAGCGCGTCTCGCAAGAACCGGTCGAAGTTGGCGAAGCGCGGTCCTCTGGTTCCGGGTTGATCGTTTGGCATTCACGTGTGCCGTGCGAGAATGCCGTGAAGACGCGGAAGTAGTTTTCGTCACCCTTTGGTTGAATGCGGCCTTCGAACGGCCACGGGACGAGAGTGTTCTAGGGGTGGCGGGGCGCATCGCTGTCTCATGCATGCATTGTCGGCCTGACGATGTTCTTACAGCGTTTCTACGAAATGACGTTCAGTGCGCCAGCTGACGAAGCTCGAGCCCGGGAAACTGCTACCGGCGAACGTCAGCCGATCCACGGGAAAGGTGTTTGACGATACGCGTTCCGCAGAGAACCTATCCCATCGCGTGTTGTATTCTGTAACATGCGTTCTACCAATGAAGGGAGCGATTTTCAAATTAAAAGAAGAGGAAAGTGAGCCCTGTAACAGTCTCTCGGCGGGAGGACACCTCAACAGAAGCTCACGAGGGTGGGGGTAGAGAAGGATTTAAATGGATAGGAATTAAAGGTAAAGAGATAGAGAGCGCGGAAGGAGAGCGCGAGGCGCAGGGACGGCCACATACGGTAGTAAGGAGAAGATATGAAAGATGGATACGGTCGCAGGAGTCCGAGGACGGGGCACCACTCAGCGAGAGCTCTTGTCGGCGTAAGGAGACGGCGTAGGGCGAGCCAGTCAGCCAGAGCTGCGCTGTCGTCGGAGGTCGCGGGGGCACAACCGGTCGGAAGGGGGGGGGGGGGTTATTTTAAATGAAAAGTGAGCCCCGTAACTGTCTCTCAGGGGAAGGACACCTCAACAGTAGCTCACGAGGGATGGGCGTAGAGAAGCGATTAAAAGGCCAGGATTAAAAGATAAAGAGATAGAGAGAGGGAAGGAGAGAGCAAGGCGCAGGGACAGCGAACGACGGAAGTAAAGAGAAGACAGGCAAGATGGACACGGTCGCAGGAGTCCGAGGACGGGGCACCACTCGGCGAGAGCTCTTGTCGGCGTCAGAAGATGGCGTAGGGCGAGCCAGTCGGCGAGAGCTGCGCTTTCGTCGGAGATCGCGGGGTGTTAAGGGTATGAGGTCTCGATGGCAAGTACGGTGGGTTTTCTTTAGGGTAACTGGCTCCCCACCGCCGTCCGCATAGCCGATCTTTGCCAGTGAGGGGACGCGTTCAGAAAGATAGAACGAAGGTTTAATTACATGATAGTTCAAAGATAGGAACTGTACAGAGATTCAGAAGATCCCGCATTATGTAAGACAGAGAGTCAGTTCATGATTCGGCTCTTATTTACAAAATGTCTTCGGCTTTTATAACCCACCGTCTCCTTACACGGAGATCCGAAGAAGGCGATGACCACTCTTGCCACAAAGCAGGTGACGACGTCTCAGTGGTCCACCCACAAGAAAGGGTGCAGATATTGCACCACTCAGCTGGGCGAAAAGGTCCAATGGCAGCACAAGCGCACCACATAATGACGCACCCGGCCCACGCCTTGAAGGCACCGCAGGGCGAGGAGGTAGAGTCCGGAGAGGGAAAGCTGAGCTCCTCCGGGGAGATGGACGCTGACACGAACGTCGACAGCAGTCCATGGCTGCTTTCAGCTACAGGCTTCCAGAACTCTCTCAAACATGGCAGTCCAAACGCTCGATCCCTGAGAACGGCTTCTTCGACGCGTTCCCACGCTTCCGGGCTGTCGGTGCTTTTGTGGCAATTTCGCGTCGGTGAAGACAGCCGAGTCAAGAGGCTGACTCCAAGAGTACCGCCACGTTGGCGCCGTCCCACGCTGTTCGAGCTCATTCAATAAAAAGCTTGTCTCGCGAAGCTTTCGTTGAGACCAGACTGCTACCTGGAACATCTACAGGGCAGCGTCTTGCAGACAGGGCGCTGATGGGGTTGGAAGCATCCTATCAGACCGGCTTACGCACAATGGCGTCTGCCCAGATGAATTGCCGGGCCAAACGTAAGAGGGAGCACAGCCGGTCGGCACGAAAACCAATGCAGTGTCTGTTATGAAAGTGTTTCTGCAATTGGTTGTGACGATGCGAGCCCCCACGCGCGAGTGGCTTGTGTGGAGACCCTTTGTTTGACCGAGGGTTAAAAGAGGGTGTTTGGGTGTAAAGTGAGGCGAAGGTTCGGGCTTGGACCCGGGCAGACGCCCGAGTGCTGCAATAAGGCACAACGGCTCTTCCTTCGCGGCACAACGGCTCTTCCTTCGCGCTGCCACCGGGCACTCGAAGTCATCGAGGGGCGCCCTTTTCCAACCTCGAACATCGTCCCTCATTAGCTATAGTGTAGAGGCTAATCCAGGAAGAGGAAATTACCTATGCAGTTCATGAAATCTTTTCGAACTTGCTATGCACCCACTACGTGGCCTTAAGAGAAAAGGAGCAGAAACGTCTGTATTTTTTTGTAGTGAATGACGGGCTTTAAACCATGTAGTCATTATTATAATCACAGGTTCTGACATTCAATAAGAATGTACTACGCATGTACCACGCAGTATTACTGCGTTATATCATGTTGTATTGCGAAGCATGTATGCAGGACGGCTGTGTTTGTAAAGCATGAAAGTTACTTTTGTTTCTTTGGTACTTTTGGTAGTAGTTACTTTTGGTAGTAATTTTCACTGTATTCACAAGCAGGCGCATGGCTGTTCAATAAAAAAAAAAGCATAGATGTATAATATAACACCCGCTCACCACACAAACGACCCATGTTCGATCACCACTCGTATGCAGAATTTTTTATCAGTTATTTGATTTGTATGTTTTTCGATTTTTTCGGTCACGCACAAGATGATTTATTTTTCGCTCCCCACCAACGACGCCGACGCCAGAATTTCTTCGAAACGCGCTCTTTAACGCTATCGCATTAATGAATTTAAGAACAACAGATAAAGAAACCACAACGCGAAGGTTTGTTAACTATCGACGAATAAAAGTCCGCCTGGCCACCCCTATTTACCATATTTTGTGTTTCGGTGCTCTCGACACGTTACGGGCTACCACACCGAAAAAAAAAATAAAAAAGCGAGGATCGCAAGCTGAGAATTGGACTTTCATCTGTGCGCCAAGCAGCGCAACGCGGCCAACAACGACTGAGCAGACAGCAGCAGCAAGGAAGGTCAAGGCGACGCGATTTGCGAGCGCTCGCGCCCTTAAGTCACATCACTCTATTAACCTCATCCCCCCTCCCCCTCCGTCACTATCTACGGTGAAGGAAGTGTATACAAGCGGGGGAGGTGATGTCGAAAGAATCGAGTTTTACGACCTCAATTTCTCGTGATTAGCCACCGCGCAAGGCGGCGCGTGTAAGCATCTATAGCAAGGTTTACACGAATGCTGTATAGATGAAGGCGATGTCGTTCGGCGAAATGCTTTTTTTTTCTACGTGCTCCAAGTTTCGAAATGCCTGGTCGCGTCGCTGTATGAGAACGGCGCGATTCGCAACGTGTATCACATACGGCGAGTAGGACACTGATGTTTTTTGTGTGTTTGTTTTTTCGGAGTACGGGGTCGAAGGGCGTCGCCACCAGCTGCAGCATCGAACTGTGTTGTCGCCGCGAGTTGTTTTACCCTCGCCAAGCTCCTCGGTGTTGTCTTAGCTTCTCGTGTGCGTGACAGCGATGCCGGTTCGGCGTGATTTTAGTCGCGGCTGTAGAAATATCTTCCCTGAGAACCTTACCACTTAGGCTACCGTAAATGAAAAATAAAGTGAACCCACAGCTAAACGAAAGATAGTTGACACATGCGCTTCTTTCTCTCCAAAGCAGACTCGATTCAAGCAATTGGGTACGGGCTCAACAGTGTAACAAGACGAAGAAGATGACTCACTCCTACAAGTCGTTTTAGACTAATAGCAATAATTACTGGAGTTTATAACGTCCCAAAACAACCATATTGTTTTCAGGAGATGCCGTATTCGAGTACTCTGGAAATTCCGACCACGTCGGGGTTTTCGCACGAAAATCCCAATACGCGGCCCTCGAGTATTTTCCGCCTCCATCGGAAATGCGTCCGCCGCGCCTGGGATTCGAACTCGCGACCAGGAGGTCAGCGATCGAGCGTCATGATCACCAGACCACCGAGGCGTGTAGTTGTGTGTGTGTGTGTGTGTGTGTGTGTGTGTGTGTGTGTGTGTGTGTGTGTGTGTGTGTGTGTGTGTGTGTGTGTGCGCGTGCGTGCGTGCGTGTGCGTGTGCGTGTGTGTGTGTGTGTGTGTGTGTGTGTGTGTGTGTGTGTGTGTGTGTGTGTGCGTGCGTGTGCGTGTGCGTGCGTGTGTGTGTGTGTGTGTGTGTGTGTGTGTGTGTGTGTGTGTGTGTGTGTGTGTGTGTGTGTGTGTGTGTGTGTGTGTGTGTGTGTGTGTGTGTGTGTGTGTGTGTGTGTGATTGCTACCCGATTCTCGGCCGATCCACCAGGATGGATGTTTGCCAGAATTTTTGAGTCTACGCCCTATAAAATAATATGTTAGGTATAACGTCCCAAAACCATCATATAATTTACGGAGACGCCGCAGTGAAGGGCTCCAGAAATTGCGACCACCCGAGGTTCTTTAACGCGCACCTAAATTAAAGTACACAAGCCTCAAACTTTTTTTTCCTCCATCAAAAATGGATCTAGTAAGTGCGATCCAGCGACCTTCGAGAATAGACCACTATTCTCGAAGGTCGCTGGATAGACACTAATACACCACCGCGGCGGGGCTATAGGATCTACGTCTACATCTTCGCACGAATAAGGAGCCATGCCGCCTCGGACGTTCTATCCAGTACACTTGCTTACGCGAGCAATCTTTTCTCCAAAAAAAAAAAAAGCGGGCCGCATAAGTTTCCTCCCAGTTCGTCGGGAGATAAGCGCTTATCTACGCGCGTAACAACGAGGAGGCATATAACGTACGAAGGGGCGCCCACGGTGTGACCGGACACCCGTCCCGAAAACGAGCTTGATAAAAAACGATTAAGAAAAGGGGGAGTCCGATGACGGAGCTTGTCGGAATCTTAATCGCTATACACACCGACCTGCCACGGAGCGAAAATGCTGCACTGAAACCTCGAATTGTGAGAGGCCACGGCTTTTTACTGATAACCGTGGCAAAAGAGAAAAAACAAACTGAAATTATAGTTTGGCACTGCGGGAGCCGAATTCATACTCTGATGGCGAAGCACAAAGCACAGCGTTTGTGGGAGCTGAGCGCTCATTATGAACATCCTAAAGGTTTTCCTTTTTTTTTTACTCTTTGCTTGCTACCTATACACAGTCAACCTCGTATAAATAGAACACTCATATAACGAATCATTGTGTATATCAAACAATTATGCATTTACTTGGACAAATGCTTCCTCTATAAAATGTTTTGATAAAAAATTACATGTATAAAGAGCGTACCAGCTCTAATTTGTATGCTGATTCGTTTTTTGTTCGTTCCATTATAGAATAGAATCACTTATCAAATGAGCAAGTGTGCTGTATTAATGAAGATGTGTTTTTCTCGACATTGTAACCCCCCCTGCTGCAGCGCCTTTGGGCTAAACGGGGTAATCATTGAATAAAGAATAAATAAAAATAAAGCTTTTTCTGTGACCCCCTTCAGATTCGATGCATACTGGTCCTTATAATGCGCCATCACTATCACCATACAATCCATATGTTAACAACGGGTCGAAGACCTGCTGTCAATGATATACCCGTCACGGTGGTCTACTACGATGCTCGACAGCTGATCCGAAGGTCCCGGAATCGAATCCCGGCTGTGGCGGCCGCGTTTCAATTCCAGCGACGATGTGCTTGAGGACCGTATACTTATTAAATTTGAGTGCACGTTCAACAATACCCCATAGGTGGGCATACTTTCCAGAGCTTTCCACTGTGGCGTTCCTCGTCAGTCATATCGCAGTTTCGGGACGTAAAATCTCCAAGATTAGTATCATTGTTATTATTAATATATCGTAGGATAATAACGAGCACTAGACCACGCAGTCCCGGCGGGTATTAAACTATAAAGGACGCACTTAACTACGTTATAGTCCGCTATATACCTACATCTTCCTTTCTCGAATTGCAATTTGCAAGCGAAGCTGCAGGCATTTTACGGCGTAATGAGACACTTATTTACATCAACCTACTACTACTACTACTACTACTACTACTACTACTACTACTACTACTACTACTAACAAAACAACTACGACGGCAGCACAGTGTTGACTATGACAGCTTCGCGGCCAGATAACGTCGAGTATCAATCCCCGAGGGCTCAGTCAAGTATCTCATAAAAGATCACGTTTAGTACATAATTCGGAGAATCGTTGTCGTGTTTATTGAAACCGTCATTCGAGGTCGTATGACGGACGCTTCTCTCGTGAAGTGGAGTAAAAGTTCAGGCTTTTTGCTGTCTTAAAACACAAATGATGTGTTTGTTCACCCTATAGATGTGGTCGACCCACACGAACCCATTGCACTATCAATGCCATTTCTGTTCTTTCTGTTTCGCTCCGCAGAAAAGCTGCTGCAGGGCCTTGCACGGACGCACTCTACAGGACCCCACGGCCGATCGAGACAATAGTGTGTGCGAGAGCACAGCTGCAGCTTTCGTGAGCTGCACAGCCGCACGCCCGTCACGCCCTCAACGCCACGATACGTTGCGAACAATTGCATCTTCGCGCACCCTTGATCTCGGTCAGCACCGCATGTGTGCGCATCGGGGGGCTTTTGCGGTCGAAGTTACTGCCCCAGCAGCAGTTGTCGCTGCGACTCACCGAATGAGAAGGACAGAGTATACACGCATATACACGCCCCGCCGCGGTGGTCTAGTGGCTAAGGTACTCGGCTGCTGACCCGCAGGTCGCGGGTTCAAATCCCGGCTGCGGCGGCTGCATTTCCGATGGAGGCGGAAATGTCGTAGGCCCGTGTGCTCAGATTTGGGTGCACGTTAAAGAATCCCAGGTGGTCGAAATTTCCGGAGCCCTCCACTACGGCGTCTCTCATAATCATATGGTGGTTTTGGGACGTTAAACCCCACAAATCAATCATAAATCATTACACGCATATACACACAACGTTCGAGCCTGCGTGCGCGTCAAATCACGATCGGCGGCCACCTGCGGTCCCCTTTCGCATCTCCCCGAAGAAAGTCGATCGCCAAGTCCTAAATGAGGAACCCCTCTGAAGGTTGTTTATTGGCGCATTGTGTTTTTCGTTATTTCAAAGCGTGCAGTCTGCATACCATAGATCGAACGCGTCAAGAGAACAACCCCGGCGCATCACGTCTTCCAAGCAACCCGTACGACACTATACGTGAATCATCAGCATCATCATCATCAGCAGCAGCATCAACGTTTTATTTCACTTATTTTTCCCATGGTCGCCCAGAATTTTAGAGACGAAGGAGCAACGGGACGCGTCTCTTGATATCAGGCTCTTAATATCAGTCACTCCAATAAAGTTCTTGTGATTTCATGAAAGTGCGGTCCACAAAAGTGGCAAGAAAAAGTGAACAAAAAATAACATAAAGTTATTAACACCCACAGTGCATACCAAGATAAGACGTTAGGCCAATACAACTGAGTTCAAATGCTTGTACGATTAGAAATACAGGTAAAACAAAAAAATAAAAATAAAACAATTTTACAATGTGCTCTTTACGTGTCATCAAGTAAATAATTGCGTAAGGTGGAACAAAAACAAGTCATGATCTTGAATGGAAACGATGCCGGGGGGGAAACAGTCTTTAAACATGCAGCGGACAAATGAATAACACATAGTGTTAGTGTCAACGCAAATGACATGTACGTTATGGTGATGGTCCAAACATGCAGCGACAAGATGGGGTCGTAAAAACGTTAGCTTTGAAGGCTGGTTTAATAAATATTACCGAGCGTAATGCCACCAGCATAGTAGCTTGTATTACGCGGTAGCGTTTCTGGCAGGATAAGCACGCGAAAATAAATTATGACTTCGCTTTGCCAGTGATTAGACCGGCCTGACGTTCTGGTGACCTCCGGCTACAAGTTTCCGTCACAGTACAGGAAGTGACAATATCTTACGAAAAAGCATGGGACGAGATGCTTTGCGACTTAAATGCAATCAATGAAAGGGAAAGGAGCGTTTCGTTCACACGAGACTGCTAGTGCGATGGTAGTTATATATAGAGAGAGTTGCGTTATTGTGTACCATTGTGTACCATTTGAAGCGAGTGAGTCAAGTGCGAATGAAAAAGGTACGAGATGAAGCATTAGTATTCAAGATAAAGACGCAGTTGTGTTCCTTACTATCCTTAGTTTACGGCTTGAGGGACGCCACTACAGCTGCTTCGTTGGTATAGAAAGTGGTTACTATGGTTAATAACACAAGTAATGTGATGTTTCTTTATCAAATCAGACGTTAAGTGAGTGCCCATGTATTTACATGAAGTAACAGAATTTCGAGTAGCGTTATTAAGGGGTATATAGTTAACATGAGGTACGGTATATATAGTATGCAAAACGCGTAAAACTTTACATTTGTTGGAGTTCAGGTCCATGTGTCCAGGCCAAGTTCGGCACCAGCTAGCAATAATTGTATTGTACGTTGACAAAGAACTATAGTCGAAGTTACTTGAAACTTGAAAATCGGAAGAAGCTTGCCCGCTTCGCCCAATCAACCAATCAGCGCGCATACTTCTAATCTGGCGGCGGATTCGCGACGCCACGTGATCTCGCTGTAGCCAATCAGATGCACTCGCGCGCATCAGCTTCGTGGTCTGCCGGGTTTTTCTCGGGTTTGAACTGGTTGGTAACTTTCTTTTCTGTTTCCGCCTTTGTGCAAAAAGCTCCTTTCGTACTGAAAATCACTGCATCGATTGACCTTGTGTCTTAGGTAGTTACCCAACGAGGAAGATCCAAATATACTTGGAAGCGGGAAGTACGCCAAGAGAGCCGCTCACTGAATTACCGTTAGTGCGGTTACTTAAGGTATTCAAGGAGCCTTCGTGTTGACGTGGAATGCCCAGTCCACAGCAAATTAATCGCACTCACGCGCATTTCCTCGCCAAAGATAGAGACACTCGTCGAAGACAGACACTTCATGACGTCACTGGCATCGTCTCCTTGTTATCTGGCCACCCACTTATCGGTTTCTTACTCTACGGACACTACGGCTTTTAGTCCTTCGAGTGGCCCTCCAGATGTTTATTTCTATCATTTTTTTTTTCAAAGAAGGCATTATGACACAGTACGGTCGCTGAACTCGGCAAGGAACGTCCACGTGATGTCAGCGATTATACTATAATATTAAAAAATCCGTAGGTACCGTATTTACTCAAAAAAAGGCACGGCGCTAATGTACATCATCTCCTACGTAGTGTGCTCTCCGAGAAATTAAGGAATAAAACTTCGAATTTAGTTCGATCCATATATTTTTGATCAATGGGTAAATCGCAAGATTACACACTTTTATTTACCATAGGCACGTAATATTCACTGAAGGGGTCATACGGGAGTTGCGGCCACGGTGGAACGCTATAGCAGCGCGGCGGTGCACATGTCACGCACAGCAGCAGCGCTGCCAGCGCTGCTTGCG
Organism: Rhipicephalus microplus; assembly: GCF_043290135.1. Lineage (NCBI taxonomy): Eukaryota > Metazoa > Arthropoda > Arachnida > Ixodida > Ixodidae > Rhipicephalus > Rhipicephalus microplus. The sequence goes on along the minus strand of NC_134708.1, from coordinate 31,788,391 downwards.
TTCCAGAGCAGCCGTGATCGTAGCGTTCACACTGTATCCGGTATTCCGCTATCGCAGAGGATAGCTCCCCCGCCTACGTCAAGCGGCACCAGCTATTGAGGAGAAAAAACAACAAGCACGTATACGTTATACATATCATCCAAGGTTTCGGAAGCGCCCATCACCACTCGCTGAGCCTACAGCATCGAGTATTTTGGTACGGCTCTCGAAAACGGTGCTGAATCGACACGGACACTTTGCTGTGGAAGTTTAAGAACACGAAAATAAAGCAAATGAAAGCATCAGTTTGGAGCCAACGAGCTACACAGCGCAGGACGGCAGCCACTTGCAAGCTTCGAGGTGGACAGCAACACCTTTCGGTTGTGGGGCCACGTTTTCACAGGCGCGCGCATGCGCTGTTGACTCGCGATATTCCGGTATACGGGCTTCAGAACGTTATACGGTAGTGTTCAGCGCGGCCGTGAGTGAAAATACCGTTGCACGGGATCAACGAGGCTTATAATCTTAGGAGAAAAACACAACGAAGTCATCCCTATTGATAACCTTGCCGAAACTTAGGAGCAAAATGTAATGCCCAAAGAACGTGGCGACAGTCACATGTCCGGCAGTTTTCACGGCGTGAAACTCGTTGAATTGAGTACTTTGTCTTCATTATAGTTTTACATGATGGTTTCTATCCCCTGCGTTAAATTATTTATTTATTTACTAATTTATTCATTAGATTTTGGTGCACGTTAAAGAACCCCAGGTGGTCAAAATTTCCGGAGTCCTCCACTACGGCGTCTCTCATAATCATATGGTGGTTTTGGGACGTTAAACCCCACAAATCAATCAATTAATTTATTCATTAATTTATTTAAACAAGGTATACCTGCTGCACCCGAATGCATTAAAGGGGCCCTCTAACACTTTTCCCGACTTCACAGTTTTACATGTTTTTCTAGCTGGTTGTGTACACTGACGGCTGAAGAGATCCGTGCCGCATGGAACAGCAGCGATAGGGCCACGCAGTGCGAAGTTATTCAGCGTAGAGATATCAAAATATCATGAAATGGATGCTTACCCTCAACTCGATTTTCGCGGGCTCACCTTACCGCGTTTCCCTCGCCCTCTGACGACGGAAGGCTGCCCAACGAAACGAACTGAAAGCCCTGTACCGTATAGGAAGCTCGCATGACATATTGCCTGTTACGTACAGCGCATTAAGGATGCCGTTGCGATGGTAACAAACAATGTAGTACTCGAAGAGGGAACGACACGTGCGAAACGAGCCAGCTCACGAACGCTTCTATAATGTTTTGTAGCTATACTGATCTTTCTATGATGTTTCTATAAGCTTCTATAATGTTTTGTAGCTTCACTATGGCACGCTCTTACATTTTTTTTCTTTTAGTTTCTTCAAATAACGGCGCCCGGGGCGTTTCCTCCAGCACATGACGTTCGGCGCATTTTTTTTATCATCGTTTCAGTTTTCAAACGGGAAAAGTCGGAGAGCTTTATTCTCTGTCGCCTTAAGTGAAAAATCGTGCTAATGAAAAAAAAAACAAACTCAATAGTAATTCCTATTTTGATGCAATGGCGCGATCCCTTTTAACGTTACATTTATCCAATCATATGGCGGCAGCCTTACGGCGTCATTTCCGCTCGCAGTAGTTCCGGCGGGCGCCACTACGAGGTCTGCAGTCGGTACCGATGTTTTCAAGCGTTAGAGGGCCCCTTTTAATGCAGGAGAGAATACGCAGGGCTACATGCGCTTACATAAAGAGGATAACTGTGCAAACAAGATTAACACACAAAAAAAGACAAGAAACGAGAGCCGACGCAGTTACGAGAGCCAATAGGCCTCTGAACGCTGCTTCAGTGCGACAGTAAGAAACTTTCTGTAGATTTTACTTCCTACGTGCATAGGATAGACATAGGAAATACAATCTATTGATAGATACGTGGGGTTTAACGTCCCGAAACCACCATATGATTATGAGAGACGCCGTATATAGTGGAGGGCTCCGGAAATGTCGGCCACCTGGGGTATACTTTAACGTGCAGCCCAATCTGAGCACACGGGCCTGCAACATTTCCGCCTCCATAGGAAATGCAGCCGCCGCCGCCGGGATTCGATCCCGCGATCAGTGGGTCAGCAGCCGAGTACCTTAGCCATTAGATCACCACTGCAAGACAAATACAATCTATTTCGTACGCTGTATTTCATATAGATGTCTATCAGTAATATGTTTATCTTTCATTTATCCCGACGCCAAAAGATCGATTGATTGATATGCGGGGTTCAACGTCCCAAAACGACCATATGATTACAAGAGCCGCCGTAGTGAAGGGCTCCGGTATCCTGACGCTGACAGAGAAAGACAGAGAGAGAAACATCTTTATTGACAAAAGCATGGAGAAGGAGGGCGTGGGAGGAACCCGTAGTCCGGCGTCCCTAGGACGACTCCAGCGACGAGTCGGGCCCGCTGTATCACAGCTCGGAGGACCTCGGGAGGTCCATCGCGCAGAGCATAATCCCACAGCTCCTCGTTACGTAAAGGGTGATGGAAAGCAGGTAAGGGAGGAAAGATGTTCGCAGAGCACTCGATCCCTGACACTGAAAACTACATCTGGAATGCTAGCTCACTTCCAACAGATGCCTCCAGTTGAAACGAACGCCCGAGCACGGTATATATATATATCTTTTTTTTTTTCTTTTTCGGGGCTCTGTTTTAGCGCACTGTTAGTACGAATACGCTTTTGACACGGTCGTACACGCTCGGCGCTTTTATCGCCGCAACTACACACACGCGCGCAAGCACGCGAGGAGGAAGAGCGATCAAATCCGCATTTCTAGGTTTCCTCCTCACCAGCAAAGGCGAAACAGAGAAGAGAGAGAGAAAAGAACGCGCGGCCGCCAAACACCATTCCCGGCAGCGTTCCTTTCTCATTTCTTTATCGACTTTTTTTGTTGTTGTTGTTTCCGGGAGGCATCGTCGTATAAAGCGGGTATTCGCATCACGCAGCAGGAGTGGCTGTGCAGACGCAGGTGCTCGCTTACGTAGAACAGTGTGAGAAAAGCACAAGTGAGCCTGCAGGAATGCATCGGTGTCACGCCCCTATACAAACCGAAAGTTTACAGCGAGTTCTATAAGGTGCATCGCAGTCTCGTTTTATCTATACGTTACAAAACACGTGTACCTTACGAATGAAAAAAATTAAAAACATGCAGAGTTGGTGTCGATTGACCAATTAATGGGAGCAACGCGGTTCAGTGTGTTGCTCCGCGATGTCGATACCCGCCTCCCAAGCAGAAAAACAGACGGCGTGAGGAAAAAAAAAAAGTCGTCTGCTTGATCACAGCAGACGATGAAGCAGACGACGTCGAGAAAGTCCAAAACATGAGAATAAAATGCGAGGTACTTCCCCATTAGGGCTGTTCATCCGCGTTCTTTAATGAGACGAGAAACAAGAAATAGAAAGTAAATAAACTGCCTACAGCCCTTCCATTGCTGAAGGTAACGGTTCAGCATATATTCAAACCGGCACCGCGTATGCCAACCAGAACCCCGTACGTGTCGATTCACTGGACACGAACACTTGCCTTTGAGAGAGAGAGAGAGATTATTTTTTCATTCGTTGCACGCAGCCACCCTCCCTCGTGCGCGCGAGATTCAAAAGACGCTTTCAGCTAACTACTGGCACCTCGTATAAGCCACGTATCCGAGAAACAAAACGTGTTTACCGGCCACCGACATCACTATACGAAAGAAATATACCACCGCGCCACCTGGTACCGCGCGATGAATAAGCCGTGCACGTATATATATACCGTCGAACTAACTGCGCCTATTACAGGCAAACAGTCAAATACTCGTGCTAGGGAACAACAATCGCTACCTGCAACGCTGGCGTTTTTTTTTATTGTTTACAAATGCGAAATTTTACGGCGGAGCTGATTTTATGTCACGAAGCGCTGACAGACACCGGTCATCATGAACCGCTACTTGCTCTCTTCGTCTTCTGTTTCGTTCAGACAGCACGCCCAGAGCGAATTATGTCGGCGCCCGGCGAGTTCCCACTGACAAGGCGTACACAGTTAAAAAAAAAAAAGTGCCACTGGTATATGAGTAAACCCAAAATGCTCCCTGAAACACCTGGTTCGTATGAAAGATTCGGAAGATGAATGGCGCTCACATATTCACCATTCTGGCGCCCACGTCACCATCACAGCGCCCTTCACAAGTGAGAAGTCGCAGCTGCAGGTGTTCGTTCGAAAAGGTGCGATAAACATTCACGCCCCGCAAAATATCGGGGCGCAGTGGCTGCAGGTTTCATATAGGCCGCGAGAGCATTATAAGCCCAAAGTGAGCGAAGCGGACAACGCAGCGAGCGTTCCTCGACGGCAAAAAAAAAAAAAAAAGACTAAATGTGACCATGTTGTGTGACCACGTGAGAACGTTAAATTAACTTGCAAGGTTACATGACCAAGTGATATCATGTGACATGTCTGCTTTTAACGAGGCGACATGTGGCGACCAGGCATGTCCTGACTGCCCTCGCCACTTAGGAAAGCGTCAGCTGCCTTAATAAAGTTGTTTACTCTTACTACTGGCCCATTAGGCTAGACCTGCCGTTCTCTCACGTGGGTGCAGCCGGTTGGCACGGGGCATTTTCAGCGTCTGCATTACAGTTGTTCTCTCTCTCTCTCTCTCTCTCTCTCTCTCTCTCTCTCTCTCTCTCTCTCTCTCTCTCTCTCTATCTATCTATCTATCTATCTATCTATCTATCTATCTATCTATCTATCTCGTGTGACATAGTCACATTGGATTGCTTTTATTCGGCCTTCCAAAACCTTTCGACAGCGCGTGACTGGAATTGTCTCCCTGCAAACATTGTAAACGCAGGGACTCGAGATCAGTTTTCTGCAATTGTGTCCGAATATTTTCAACAATAGGGCGTATATCACTGTGTAGCTGTATTCTATCGTTCCGTTGACTGCTTGCTGGATGTTGATGTATTGTTACCACTCCCGTCTCGGTCCTGATGAGGACCGACAGTATCTGTAAATAAATAAAATAAATAAAAACACAGATCTCTGTGCCGAGAGCCGCTCCCACGTGGGGGACTGAGATGCCGAGCTCCTCAGCCGCCTCGCGGGCTTGGTGGACAGCCCAGAGCTGATCTGCCAAAAACGAGCTGCTGATTGCCGCCTCCCATCTGGCAGAGAGACGACGGCGCGGGAAGTGTAGGTTGCAAGGTCACCTAACCAAGTCATAACGTCATGCGACGCAGTTATCAGACTACGCAAGAACTGTAAGCTTGAAGGTCACATGACCAATGGCTAACGTCATGTGACAACGGCACGTGACGTCAAAAAACAGCTGTTTTAGGCTGGTTCTCGTAGTCCGTGGGTTCGGACGGACGGACAAACCACGTACAGATGAACGCGCGGACGAACCACGGGTGACCGGACGGACGGACAGACAACGGGTGTACGGACGGACGAACCACAGGTGGACGGACAAACCACGTGTACATGGATGCACGGTTGAACCACGGGTGGATGGACGGACGAACGGAACATCCGTTCCTAAGCCCTTGCTGACGCGCTGTCCCCTAAAGGTCGCAGACCACCATTCTAATTCAAGATTTCAATCAATCAAACCAGCGAGTTGCTTGCTATATATTCTAGAACCTCCAGCAACCCTTCCCACACAGCTCTTTGCGTTCACACACAGTGGCCAAACAACGGGCACTTCTGCAGCCTCTGTGTTTGCTTCCGCAGCGCCGCGAAGTTCAATAAACAACCTCGCGGCGAGTGTTCGGAAATACAAAATCGCTGCTTCGGTATGTCACCGCCAAAAAGAGCGCGGGTGCACAGCCCGCGCGAAGAAGATCGTCGAGAATGGCAATAAACCGGAATTCACTGCGTGGCATACACGTTGGGCCTTATTTTTCATCTTTCCGTGCCGCTCGCCAGCGGAAATACGAGTGCCTCGACGGCACCGTATCCGTGGCACAGTGTATCGCGATTATGCAGACTCTGACTTGGCTTGAACTGTATGGATCTTAAGTGTAAGCGCTGGCGAGCGCTTCCTCCGCGCTAAGGTTATAAGTGACTTTTGAAAGGGGAAAAAGGAAGAAATAAGCGCAGTTCCGTTACTGCCTCTTTCTCAATGGAGGACACCTCCACACTTCTGCGCAGGGGATGGGAGTAAGGAGGGATTAAAAGGGATAGAGAGGAATTAAAGGTATAGAGATGGACAGAGGAGCAGGAAGAGAGAGAGGCGCAGGGACAGCCACACATACGGAAGTAAGGAGAAGATAGGAAAGACGGACACGGTCGCAAAAGTCCGAGAACGGGGCACCACTGAGCGAGAGCTCTTGTCGGCGGCAGGAGATGGCGTAGGGCGAGCCAGTCGGCCAGAGCTGCGCTGTCGTCGGAGATCGCGGGGGCACAACCGGTCCGCACGAAAACTAGCGAGCGAGACCAGCATATGTGCGCGCACTGACATATAGCTATTCGCACATTTCGTTTAGAATATTAAGGGGAGAAAAAAAGATTCGGCGTTCTAGGACGACAATGTGCTTGCTCAGTGTTCGTATAAGAGCATCGCATGTTGTTGTCCTCACCGCTCAACTCAAAGTTTGACGCCATTCCTTAATTCAAAGGTTTTCCGAAAAAAAAAAAGGTTCATTTTGGTAATGGCAAAGCCAACAGCTGCCAAGAAAGCGTCCGTAAAACTTTTTTTTAGTATTTCATTCGTCTTCCTAACGGCTCAGTAATCAAGCCTGAGTAATAACAACACAGTCAGCAAAGTAGCAGCTCAAAGCAACAAAAAAAACAACAATAAAGACCAAGCAAGGAGGTCGTCGAATAATTTAAGTAAAAGACGGGAAACAGCTCGCAAGTAAATGAAAAAAAGCTTTTTGTATTTATTTACTTTCAGAGAGTTCTGAGGAAGTGTATCTGAAATGCCCCTGAATGCCATGTCATACTGTATGCAAGTGTTTTCATGAAAATGATGAACCCGAAAGATATCGTTCGGATTGAATCGTACAACTTTCGAACGCTAATGTCAGTCAAATGTCACGCGTCTCAAAACGAGTTATGAAAGACGGGCAATTGTTCGAAGGGCTGGTTCGTTTGTTAGACAGGAACAATGAAACCTACTGACATTTAAGGTATAGGGAAAGTATAAGGGACTCATTGGTTGTTCCTAACTGCGTGATCATTATGACCTAAATTGAACTGAATTGAAGTCGACGAACAAATTAACAATTGCCTAGCTCTGTCATGCCAGCATATACGTAGCGTGAGCTACGGGCGGACGAACCACAGATGGACGGACGAACCACGTACGTATGGACGCACGGACGAACCACGGGTGGATGAATATACAATATACGGAAGGACGAACAACGCGTAGACGCAGGGACGGACGAACCATGTGCAGATGGACGCACGGACAAACCACGGGTGAACGGACGGACGGACAACGGGTGTACGGACGAACCACGTGTGGATGGACGCACAGTCGAACCACTGGTGGACGGACGAACGGACAATGTATGTACAGATGAACGAACCACGGTTATGCGGATGAGGCACGAATGAATGGACGCACGGACGAACCACGGGTGGACGGACGGACATAACCACGGATGGATGAACGGTCGGACAACCAACGGATGGATGAACCGACCAACGAACCGTGGGCGAATGAACCGCGGACGGACGAAATGCGGATGGACGGACGGACTAATTAGTGAGAGATTTCGCTCGCGCGAGTCAAGCCAACACCTCCTAAAAATTCTAGGAAGTGTTGCTCCGGCGCGCCAGCTGTGCGCAGTGTGACGTCACTGCCCCTCGCGCATGCGCAGGACTGCTCACCGTAAGCCACGCGAAAACTGCCGAACCTCGGCCAGTGTAGCTTACGCCGCAAAAGCGCACTTTCCTTCGGTGGGATCCGAACCCACGACCTCAATTCGAATGTTGTGGCTCCGGATTCCACAGGCGGTAGAGGTGCTTTTTTTTTCTACCGGTTCAATTCCTTTCAATTTAGTTCACAATTATTACACCACACTCAAGAATAGCAAATAGTGTCCCCTTAACTTCTCTTGCCTTAAATATCAGTAGGTTTCGTTGATCCAGAATTGTTTACACAAAAACACTTTTTTTTTTCCTATATGCGACTACCCGTCTCACTAACGCACCTTCTACCGCGATTTGTGAAGAGCGGGATCCGGCAAACTGTCGTGTTTACTCGCTCGCATTGTACGCTGGGTCGCGTTTGCAATGCTATATAATGTTGCAAATGTTGCCACTAGTTTATTACGACGAGCTAAATTTTGGCCATATAAAAATCAATCAAGGTATTGATTGATTGATCGGGTGACTATCAATGAATATATCGGCTCATGGTCAATGAATCTATCTATCTATCTATCTATCTATCTATCTATCTATCTATCTACCTACCTATCTATCTATCTATCTATCTATCTATCTATCTATCTATCTATATATCTATCTGTCTGTCTCTGTCTGTCTGTGTCTATCTATCTATCTATCTATCTATCTATTTATCTATCTATCTATCTATCTATCTATCTATCTATCTATCTTTGGTCAAACCTTAGCCCAGGCTAGTCAACATCTGGGAAAATTGCGAATAATTTAACCAATGTTGTATAGATCTATCTCATTTGGGGACACTGGCAATAACGAGTGCTCAAAGAATCTGTTTATGAATATGATCGATCGACCAATCTATTGATTGATTGTCCTGCTTCACTTCTCTGTGGGCACATTAAGTTAACCGTGCCCGGAGGAAAGCAACGTCTGCAAGCACCACATTCGCCGTTTTCAAGCTCTCCTACAACTCATTCCTACAGCAAGAACTTTTGCAAGGGGCCCGATACGTCATAATATATCTTTTTTTTTTCTTTTCAATTAGCGATGTACCGACTACGTGCCCCTTAGGCATCTGCGCACTCTTCTGATGCTCCTGCTGATGAAGATCAATCATACCTGCACGCTTTGAAATGGGTGCGCCTTTACCCCCCCCCCCTCTCCCAACCCCAGTCGTTGCACAATTCACATTGCGTAACGGCTGGTGCAATTCTACGCGCCGTGATAGCGACATCATGCAAACCCATCAGCCCCGCATTAATGCACGCGTTAACCCCTCGCACTGCATGCAGCCCGTACAGCGTTTTCTTTTCCTGAACAGTTTCACGGCCGTCCGTTTCAAGGCCGATCCACCGTGGTGGGTTGCGCTAGGACTTCACGGAACAACCAACCAAACACAAGTTTTAAGCACTGCCGGACACTGTGGTAGAAAGACGCAAAGAGCCACGCACTAATCCCGGTTCGGACCCGTTGAACTTGGTTTATTTTTTTGCATCCGTAGTGTTGTTTTTTTTTTTTTTTTCGCTGCCGATCAACTGAACCGACGCCCGAACTTCCGCTATCCGCATCCTCTCACACTGACCAGCAGATTCACAAGTCCCGGGCCACTACAGCACCCAAAGACCTTAAAAGAGTGAGAGACCCTACAGTGTTCAGAGGACCCGGTTGCACGGTTCCCGGCTGTCGACCGGGCTGCTATAGCGTCACAGACCACCACCACATAAGCATTTGAGAGCAAACTGATCGTGCGGTGGTCTGGAAGTCTGCGTTTTTTATAGCGACAGCGCCGTATTCTTACTGTAAGCACCGGATATACATACTCACCAAGAAAACGAAAATACATTATTTATTTATTTATTTATTTATTTAGTATACCTCAAAGGCCCCAGTCGCGGTATTACATGAGGGATGGGCATAATTAGCAACATATTAACGATTCGATCACGGTTTTGAATACATGTGGGTCGGAGTGGTGCATGGCGAAGGCAGGCAAGTTGTTCCAGTCGCGGGCGGTTGCAACAAAAAAAGGAGCGAAGGTGGGCAGTAGTTTGTGCTTGCGGTGGATAAACGGCTCGGGGATGGTTTGTACGGCTGGATAATCGATAAGCAGGCAAGATGGCTGGAACGTTGAAAGGAGCGTGATAAAATTTGTGAAAAAGACAGAGCCGAGATATATGACGACGTGATTCTAGGTTGTTGAGGTGGCCACGAGTTTTAAGTTCGGAAACGCTGGAATGATAAGAGTACACGGAGTAGATGAACCGGGCTGCGCGATTTTGTACAGATTCGAGAAGGTTAGATAGATTAGATTGATGAGGGTCCCAAACCGAGCATGCGTACTACAATTTAGGGCGAACAAATGTGGTGTAAGCCAACAACTTCACTATTGTAATAGACGCTAATTTATTGTTTCCCTGATACTGTGGACGATTCGGTAAAGAACGACAACCTTTTTTACCAGTCCCGCTAACTCCTAATTAAAGACGTTTTACAGTATTAGATACGTTATGTGGGAGGAACAGTTCGCAAGTTCTGACCCGGATGTAGGGTTCGCGCCCCTGGGTAACGTCAGGCAGGCGGAAGTAGCCAGTGGTGCCCTGGACTTGGGGCCTTACACAGTAAAGCAGAAGTTACGACCCCCCAGGGGGTGGTACTATCCACATAGGCCAGGGGGTGGCGCTCCAAACTCCCCTATCCGAAATTGTATTTGGAGGCGAAGCTCCTTAAGCCGTGGGTCGTCGGTGTATGTAGTAGTAGTACTACTAGGTAGCCACCTCTCATTTAGTCCTTGGAATGTCCGCTGGATGGCGGTGCTTGTATATGATGAATATATGATGAAAAGACGCGAGTTGGCGGTACTTGGAGTGTTCACTAGACGGACGAAGAGATAGACGGACGGACGGACGATTTTGCGCCATGCGTGCATACGCAAAATTACCAATTGTCTGTCCAGCCCCCACTTTGACTCTTGGGACAAAACATTTTTCGCCCCCCCCCCCTCCCAATAAAATTCTGCATACAACACTGGCGTTACGCATCGAGCTCCTGAGAAATTTCGTCCCAAACTCTTACGACTAATGTTCTGTCAAGTTTCCTAGCGCGACATGACGATTGTGTGAAATCTCCGAGGCGTTTTCACACACTGGCGAGGCCATGTGCATAAGCGTACCCATGGTTCCCGATCAGAGGGGCGCAGCACTAACTATCCCGACTAAGTCAATGTCATTAGTCAACGTATGGAGTAGATTTTGCGCCCCCCTCCCCTCTCAGGCACCCGGGAGGAGGGGGGGGGGGTCGAAACTTCTGCTCTTCCCTCAGGCGCACGCTTATGGTTCTGCTGGAGAATAGCTGACTGCCGGATACTTGGGTTAGATTCCAATTCGAGTCTCAGTATTCCCGAAAGTCATGTGCTTCTTTGAACAGCGCGCCTCGTCTCTAGCCCCAAAACTTCAATGTGATTTTTGAGGTGCACGCCGAGGTGGAGGGCTCCGAAATTTTACGCCGCCTGGGGTTACTGAACGAGCCCCTAAATATATGTAGCCTCCGGCATTTCACTTCCGTCTAAATGCGACCACAGCGATCGAATCCCTGCGCTCGATCATCTAGATTTGTGCGGAAATACGTTGTACAGCATTTCCCAAGGCACGTGGGATCTGTCAAATTTTTCGCTCCGTGCTACCGAGACAGCCTCTTTTTTTTTTTTTTTTCTTCCGTCTTAATTCCGCTAACAACATGCTCAAAACTCTCGCTTCGTTTCGCGCAGCTATTTGGAAGAAGCGCGCACCCACCAAGCCACGCGCAACAACACGCGCAAGCAGCGCGTACCGCATAAGCGAATAAGCGGCAGATAAGCCCAGCCAACTTACGGGTGCACACACACAAACACACGTCATGCGTGTTTGTGTTGGCACCGCCCTTATCGCATGCTAGCTACCTGTCGCGCGACGCTGACGCAAAAAAAAAGAGAGAGAGAGAAAAGAGAGAGAGAAGCAGGGAAGAAGTTGGCGCGAACGACCGTCCGCCGCCTTAAAAGTTGAATGCACCTCTCTCCCTTCTGGTATTTTTTTATCCCTTCGATACGCGCACATGTGTCTCCTCTTTTATGTGCCCGTGTAGAATACAGCACTGTTCATACTTCACCATGCAAAACCAACTAGCCCCTAGCTTCCGCTTTGCACAAGGAACGGGGAAACGACACTGCATGACCCCACCGCCCCCTGCAAAGCGCCCCATATCCAACGCCCCGTTAATTACTGTACTGCCTTAGCCAAAGCGATAGCGTGTAACCGGAATTGATACGTTATGCAAAAAACAACGTTTAAACGCAGTGTTCCCGGACTCTTAGTCGGCCTCGACTGCTGACACAAAGGTCGCGGGATCGAATCCTTGCATTTCGCTTTAGGCCCAGTGCTAGAAGCCTGTGCGATGTCATAGCGCGTTAGACACCAAATGATATAAATTCGCAAAGCCCTCCGCCGCGGTGTCCTTACCCTTCGAGCCATCGAGGTGTTGTCACATAAAACCCCTACAATCATTATCCTATCTCTTGCTTACCAAAAGTGCGCAGGCACTGCGAAAGCCACGGGTCCCCAAACGAGCACGCCGCGTCGTAAAGGGTTATCGTACGCGACGGAATGTGAAGCAACGAATCAACATCGATTAAATAAAAAAACAAAACAAAGCGATTACTAGGAGGGTCGATGACAAACTCACTTGGATTAACGAAAACAGCATACCCAAATCGACAGGCTGCGAAAAAAGAGGGACAGGTTGAAAGAGAAAATTGAGCGGCGTAATGGCCACGCGTGCACACACGGGTCAAGAAAGAAAGAAGCGTAAAATAGAAGGAAAAAAGAAGGCGATACTCGAGGAAGGGAGTGGGGGGGGGGGGGGGGGGGAGGCTGCGAACGGTATAGTAGCGACGACTCCGGAACCAAAACAAACGCCATCGCGCGCGCTTTCCGATATTCGTGCCCGTGTGGAAAGAAAACATCAGAACCCTCTCCCGTTCTCCTTCTATTTATTTCCCTTGCGGAAGAGACTATGCGAACCAAGTAGTAAGTAACCGCTAGATAACCGAAACCGGCAATCGTCACCGCATTCGTTCGCACGGAGAATTCGCAGGTAACGAACTGTTGTAAAGAAAGGGGACTAAAAATAATGCGAATGAATAAGCCGGCGTGTAGCAAAGTTTTAAAAAGAGAGAGAAAGAGATTTAAACGTGAGGGAGAGAGAGTGTGGGTACATTGCAAGAGCGAAGGCGTACTACGTACAATTACGGTTAGCCGAGTACTCGCCGGCAAACACCACCACGCACAACGACTACAGAAATGAAAGGGGAAAAAAAAAAATTCACCCTCGACGCAAAGCTTGCCGATCGTGCATTTGTCGCCATTTCGACGGCACAAAGAAGCGCATAGCCACGCCGCCGAAATGTCGAGCCCGCGCTGTGTTGTAAGCTGCGCCTCGTATGTCAAAATAAGGCAGGCCCGAAAAACCGGCCGCCCGCTCGCTCTACAACCGTTTGATCTTTCGCTCGCCACCAGCCTCAAACGCTCAAGCTCCTTCATCAAAGTCCACGGTGTGAACGAACTTTTTTTTTTTTTCAGGAAAGGAAGAGAAAAAGCTTTCTAACTGCGTGAATATATCGGCACTACACAGCACCGCACGAGGATGAATCCGTGAATCGTGCGCAATTAAATACCCGAAAACGCGACACCTAGCAGTGGCTTTCCGTTCTTACCTTTATTTTTCGGTGTCCCTGGCCAGTCGGCCTTGTGTTGTTGTTTTGCTAGCCGCTCTCACCTCTCGCCTCTCCTCGGTCTCCGATGTCTCAAAACACTTCACTAGCCGTTCCTGCGGTTCGCAAGCAGCTGGTCTAAGTAGCGGTACCCGTTGGTTTTTCTTCTCACTAAACGGACGAGAACATCCCCCCTCACTCACTCAAATGCACAGCGACGCCGCCGAAGAAGTCAGCGCGACACAGTCGCTGGGATTCCGCATTCCGGGGCACCAGCCGTCGAAGCACACATTCGTTGGTTTCGGGGCACACACACACACCAACACACGCGAAACCACGGACACACTCTTTCGAGCAGTAGTAGCGGCACTTTTTTTTATGCAGCGTGCACACTGCGAAGCCGCAACCTGCTAAAACTAAACCACACGCGCACCAACACACCACACGGGCAAACGAAACAGCCAGCGGCCAGTGAGATGGCCAGCCCGGATTTTTCTTTGACGCTCCTCTCCGGCGCGGGCTGCTACCGTCGGCGAGGACCGAGCGAGCGACGCGACGCGCCTCCCTCACCTCCGTCCCGCACGCGAGAGGCGCTGCTGTCGCAACAAAAAAACAGGAAGTGACGCTTTGTCCAGTGCTTCCTGTTGTTTGACTGTGTCGCCATCTAAAATCAGTGCGTGCAACCAAACCTAAAACTACTTTCGGTTTCGAAACTGTCCGGGTCTCGTGATCTGTTCCCGCATTCTGGAGATGACTCAACCTCTCTCTACCATAGCCTCCTTTATTTTCTGTGCCCGCGCAGTCAGTCCGCCGGGCCCGTTCGGCCGCCTCCCGCATCCTCCTCTCTTTTTGCGTCTGCTGTACGCCAGGGGCGCTCGCATCCCAGAATCGAATCGGCGCATTCAGCCGCGGCGACGCATCTCCAGGAAACCTTTGTTCGTGTCGCATACGTTTGCAACACCAATTATTTACGACCAAAACGGTACGTAGTACTTTCAGCAAGTATAATTGTAACTGTTGCTTCATTGTGTTGCGTGAGCAGATCACACGCGGCATTAACTGAGTGCGTATAAACAAACAACGTCGTTTGTACCCCGCGTTTGCAGGGCCGTTGTCAAGCGCGGCTATCATTTTTCGCGCTTCTTTCTGGCAATACTTTTCCGCGCACCTATCTTCGCAGCGTAGTACTTTCAGCAAGTGTGATATTTAACTGTTGCTTCATCGTGTTGCGTGAACAGATGACACGCGGCAATAAGTGAGTGCGTGTAAACAAACAACGTCGTTTGCACCTCGTGTTTGCAGGGCCGGTTTCATGCGTTGCTGTCATTTTTCGCGCTTCTTTCTCGTGAGGCTTTTCCGCGCACCTATCAGCGAATTTCGCTAAGTAATCAGGAATGTTAGTTTACGGTTTCTCTCGTTTCTGTCTCGTGCAGCGGCCTACGCACACAAGTCTCCGTGGTTCATTCGGCTGTGATGACCCGCGTCAGGTGCGATGGCGTACTGTTGCGTGCCCGGTTGCAAGTCTTCAAGCAAAAAGAAGGAAGTAGGAATTTCATTCCACGAAATTCCAAGCGACGAGGAGTTGCGGCAAAAGTGGATAAAAGTCATTTCACGAGACAATTGGACGCCGAACACCACTTCCTGCTACTCAACCGTGTGCAGTCGTCATTTCGCTGCTTCTGATTTTAAGCAAGTATGTAAAACACGAAGGCTTATGAAAGGTGTGGTGCCTAGCGTATTCGAAGAATATCCGTGCTACTTGCAGCCTTCGACAAAAGCCCCGAAAAGTGACGCGGCGATCAGAAAAAAAAAATTGTGATTGCTAAAATTGTGATTGCTGCTTGTGAACAGTGTCAACGAGGGTACTAAAGCTCGTCAGACTGTGTGCGTGTGAGGAACGTTTCGATCGACGCCCTCTTGTTCGTTTCCGCAGGTTGCGAATGAATTAATACGCAATAAACAAGTTTCTCTACCGTTTCCTTGAAGGTATGGTGTTGTGTTCAATGTGCTATCTTGCGTACTTATTCTTTCTCTCTTGCATATGTTCTCTCCTAAATATTTAAGTGGCACACGGGAGTGGTATCACACTTTTGTTTTTTAAGCTTGCCGCGCTTACAAACGCGCAACGAAGGACCCACCCGTCAGTGCCGGCGGTAGCACCGGAGTCAGTAGGTCCGTTCGATTCACCTGCACCGGTCGGAACCAATTCACGGCTGTGCACGCGAAGTTCAGAAATTGTGCAGCGTGAGTTCAGCGGTGCAGGCACAGCACGACACCCGAAACGAATGACGATGGGCCGACAAGGTGCAGGCCTTATTTCTTTTCGCTTAATTTACACCGTTCAGCAAACACTGACCGATGGCAAATCGAACATGCGGACAGTTTATGAGGCGCAAACATCTTGGCAAAACACACCGCATTTGTAGAGGCGGGTACGGCGCCTAAGCCACCTACGTCTAAGTGCTGCGTCGTCTGCTCAGCTGCACGCGCGCCTGCACCAAGCCGGCACCGTCAGCGAAGGAGGTGCAGGAAAATCATGAACCGGTGCTGCACCTATCCTGCACCTTTCGAAACGAATGGCAGGGTTCAGCGGTCGTCATTGCTGCACCACTGAAACGAATGGCAAGGTGCAGCACCTTGTGAACTGGTTCACGTGGTGCAGGCGAATCGAACAGACCTAGTGAACAGGCTCTGCCGGTTCTGGGAAGGCAGCGCCGCCTGGTGGTGATTGCGGGAACTCAGCCCGACGGTCGGCTCTCTTTGATCCCGGCGGCAAAGCGCAGGCACAGAAAATAAAGGAGGCTATGCTCTCTACACAGAAGAAGATGCAATTCAGTTTTACAGACGGCAGAACAACCACGTGCTCACAAAATAAATACTTGGCATACGAGATATTGGCACAGCGCAAGAAAACAAATATATTTACGGTGTAACTACTAGTTTTCTTGCTCTGTGCAAATATGTGGATTCCAAACCACGGTGTGAGAATAAGTTTTCCATAGATACAGAAAATATACAGACTCTAGAGGAGAAGCCACAGAGTTAATACACTGACTCTAGAGGAAAATCTGGGCCAGAAAAGCCATAGCCACCGAAGCGCGCATATGGAACCAAGTGTTAGTACATCAACTCTATAATTCCAAATCACCAGCTAGCCCAAGCATCCGTCTTATCCAGTTACTTGACATACACAGCGCTTAAAAAATAAAAATAAAAGGGGAAACAAAATATCATTCGGTATGTGTTGCATGAGCATTATAACAAGCACTCTCTGTTGTCATCGTTTAGTTTGTTAGGTTCTCACTTGTACTGTTGCAAAACACAGAAACGTGAGATGATCGTGATGACTGATTTAACACGCTGTCCTTGAGAACTCTCATTTTACCTGTATGTAAATTATTTGTATATGTATTTGGTCAATCACTGTTATTTTCTTCTACATATCCTTTAAGGTCCGTTATCTAATGATGGAGACACCAAAACGCTTCGCAAGACTGATCAAAACGGTCCGAAACGCACACCCATGTGACTGGTATCCCGAGTCACGGACTCACAGTTGCTGATCCCAAAGCTTATGCTTTGTGACGTGCAAAAAATACAGGTGTTCTGTGCGCGTACCGAATTGAAGGAATAGAGTGCAATTAAGAGCTGTTTTTTTTTATTATTTATAAGACACAATATTAATTTGATCTAACAGAAAATCATGCCAAAAAGAGAAGCCATATGTCATAGACGTCGTACTAGAAATACTGTTTTCTTTCATATAAGTCGTGAAATTCCGTTCCGAAACCCTCACACACACACCAACCAATCTTGCAAAGTTAGCAGCATAGAGTTAATATACAGACTCTAGAGGAAAAGCTTCCCATACGGCGCGAGAACAGAACGACGACACAGAGACAAGAACGACATGAAGTGCACGTGTCCTTCTTATCTCTGTGTCGTCGTTCTGTTCTCGCGCTATAACTATCGTCATGTCATACCAACTAGCCGAAGCTGCCACACTTCAATGTTCCCAAAGAGCTCATGCTTTGAAACCCATAACCGATCGGGTGCCGCCATGATGGAACGATACTCGGTTTTGAGGTGACGTTCACTTGCAGTCGCCACTGCATGCTGCTATTTCCCCCGGCATTTTTTTCTGTTTCGCGGATCTCTGTTACATCTCAATAAGAGACTGCCACATGAAGTCAAGTTTTTTTGGCGCATGGCAACAAAAAACACGTACACCGGCGTGCAAGCTAGTCGGCGCAATCGGCCACACGCCGCATTGCAACGCTCTCAACGTTACAAAAAAGGTGGCGCTATCTATTGAAGAAACTTGCAAACGCTCCTTTCTGCGCTGAACAAATTGAATAAACGGCCGTTTTATCTTCCCTAAAAGCAGTTTATATAAACTTTACACAATTTTTTTTAATTTATAACACGTAAGCACACTTTTTTACAATTTGTCGTGCTAAAATATGAGTGTTTTACAAGTTCAAGTTTATCGCTTCTCTAAGGTATTCTGATGGCAACAATGACAATGTTCTAAGATGGCAGCGTTTTCGTAGTTCCTTGAACTTCCTTCACGCAGAGTTTCTCAATAGGTCCGTTCGATTCACCTGCACCGGTCGGAACCGGTTCACGGCTGTGCACGCGAAGTTCAGAAATTGTGCAGCGTGAGTTCAGCGGTGCAGGCAGAGCACGACACCCAAAAAAAAAAAAATGACGATGTGCCGACAAGGTGTTGGCCTTATTTCTTTTCGGTTAATTTACACCGTTCATCAGACACTGACCTATGGCGAAACGCACTTGCGGACAGTTTATGAGGCGCAAACATCTTGAAAATACACAGCGCGTTTGTAGAGGCAGGTACGGCGCCTAAGCCACCTACGTCTAAGTGCTGGGTCGTCTGCTCAGCTGCACGCGCGGCCGCACCAAGCCGGCACCGTCAGCGAAGGAGGTGCAGGAAAATCGTGAACCGGTGCTGCACCTCTTCTGCACCTTTCGAAACGAATGGCAGGGTTCAGCGGTCGTCAATGCTGCACCGCTGAAACGAATGGCAAGGTGCAGCACCTTGTGAACTGGTTCACGTGGTGCAGGCGATTCGAACGGACCTAATATACACAAGAGGGAACTCTGGCACTAGTGTCTATGGGAGCTGCAAAACACGGCAGTTCAGCGAGCATGGCAATGATGAGTAGTACACACATTTGTCTAATTTTCGTACTTCTGGCCTGCTTCGGGCTCCGAGTGTGTTCGTGTGGCTTGGAGCTGTTTTTTCACGAAAACATAAATTAGCAAATGTTTGCTGTTCGCGCTTTACAACCTTATTATTTTAGGCTTACTATTTTGAATCAAGTCACTAAGTTCAAAAGGGTTTGTTTTTTCTTTCAAAACAAAACTGAAACACAGCAATAAACGAAGCCGCAAGTACGATTCGCCACCCACAAGTACGAAGACTAGGCAAATGTGTGTACTACCCATCATTCCCATGGTCGCTGAACGATCGCAGCGCCAGAGTGCCTTCTAAGTAATTTTGGGAAACTCTATGCCTTCACGGGTTCCTTGCGTAGAGTTTTCTTCCTCCGTCGGTTATAGCTTTTCCGGCCCAGTTTTTTCTCTAAAATCTGTTTATTAACTCTATGGTTAGCAGCAAACCAACCCGCTACATGGGAGCAATGACAAGAACACAACATCGCTTCAGTGTGTTGGTTCAACTCGAGTGGTTTGTTTTGCAATAATTTCCATGAAATGAGTTCAGGCAGCGTGCTTTCAAAAATGTTCCAGCTGTTGTTTTGCCACAATGTCATTCTTAAAAGAAGTGAACATTCTCGTGTAAAACCACTCCTCACTTCGCCAAACTTGCAGCCTCGTCTCGCCAGTCACACACAATTTACAAATCTACCATATTAGTTTGTTTCTTCACCAAAAGGTGACGCAAATATTGGCAAAATAACGGTTTGAATGCGTGGAGTTTGTCGACCATTTTGATTTAACGAGCCATCGACGGCAGTATCACTACGCCTCTCAGTTTTTTGGCCATCATTGGCCAGTCAGGAACCAATCCAGTTGCCGAGCTCAATCACGTCTCAACCCGCCGACCAGTCGCGCACTAACGTTTTTTTCACGTGCCTCGCGCAGAACTGGCGCTGCCAGGCAGTGCGATTTTCACTGTTTGGCGGCATTTAAAGTTGTCACCGTATGAGTAGTGAGCTCCAGTTTGACCCAGAAGCGGTTAAACATGGACTTCAACGACATGGAGATGACCCAGGTCATCAGCGTACCCGACGATTCCGATGACGACATGGACCGAGAGGTGCGTGTTCAATTGTTTCCCGCCACCGAGATCCGTTTTAAGCGAGTGGTGTCCGTTTTTCTTTCTGTTGTTGTTTTTCGCCGACGGGTCAACACCGATTCCTCAGCCGATCACCGTAGTGTGCTGCATACGGGCTACGGTACCTTATGGGCACTTAAACCGATACAGTTAGCGTCGCGTTGTGAAGCTACTTCACTGCAGTACTTCAACGACCTAAACTATGCAGTGCGCGATAGTAGCCATCACCCCTAACATCACGTCGAATGAAACACGTTGCCTACAACGTCGCTAACGCTTTAACACAGCTGTAATTTCGGTTCACTCACGACCCTAAAACTTCAAAGTTTGGGAGTTGTCAGTTCAAGGGTCATAAAGCGGGCGCTCGTAAACTCTGCACAATGGCAGACCAATAGACAGAAACCCCGACTTACCCTCCCCCCATCCTCCTTTTCCTATTTCGTGCTGAACAGCTGGAGCTAGTTTAGGGCGCGATACGGTTATCGAGCGATCAGTTTCTGACATCCATACACCTTCTCGAGATAATCTCGAACTTGTGGGGCCAGAACGCTCTCGGCGTCTCAAGGCTTCGTTTCGCAGCAAGGCGTTGCACTATCAAAGGCTAATCTAGTCTCGTGAAATCTCGCGAAAAAACTGAAACTTTCGTTCGAAAGTGACTCGCCGCCGCTTGACGCTTCGTTTTTAATGAGTGTCAACGGGGCATTCGATCACTTTCTCGCCAATTCGCCACGACTAATTTCATCCAAACTTGTTCACAACTGCGATCTTACGTCTGCTCACTGTCGCTCAGAAGTGGCAGCCCCCCATCCTCCCCCTCAAGCTAAAGAAATGCACCCCCCCCCCCCCCATCTCCCGTGATGGGGAGGGGGGTGCAAACTTGCCCACCTAATGCTCAAGCAGCTGCAATTACCGGCTACGTTAAGTTCTGAACATATGTACTGTATGTGTGTGACTGCATAAATTTTACATTCCAAATTTCTAATAGCATCACTCCATCAGTTCCCATGACGGCATGCTGCCACCCATACCCCAGAAGAGAGAATTGTCTCTGCTATTGTTTTATTCGGTTTATACACACGTTCACAGCTTAGCGGTTCACCCTTGCTGAGCTGCCCACAATTTGTACATTCGCTGTCTTTCATTCGTTAACGCTGTCCACTGGCGTAGCCAGGGAGAGAGGGGGGGGGGGGCACTCCAAGCGCACAGGTTCCATTCCTGCCCGTGCCAGCTTCATTTTGATGGGGGGCGAAGGACATATATGTAAACAAATTTATATGCACATCAAATAACCTCAGGTGATTGAAGTTAAGCAGGGGACCCCCACTGCCATGTGACTCACGATCATGTCATGGTTTTGGCAAATAAAGCCCCAGGGATTACCACATGCTTGCATCGAATACACTGCACAACGAGCGCTTAACTCGAAAGCATCCGTTTCTGTCAAACGGCAGCCACAGTACAGTGCTAACTGCTGACCCAAAATGTCGTTGGCTCAATTCCGGCCGTAGCGGTCGCATTTCAATGGAGGCGAAGTGGTAGAGGCCCATGTACTAGTGTGATGTCAGTGTACCTTAAAAGAACGCCAGATGTTCGAAATTTCCGGAGCCCTCCACTACAGCGTATCTCATAATCATATTGTAGTTTTAGGACGTAAAACCCACATATTGTCCACTAATAAGCAAGCTCTCTTCACTAAGATTCATTGAGGCTCCTTATTTCATTATAATGTAGTGCTCGAACAACAAATTAGTTTTTTATTCATTGTAACAGTAGAGATTAAAAAAAACGTGCTCTAATAAATAAGCAGTCTAGGTCTCACGAAAATGCTACGTACAAAATATGCATGCATGACGCAGGAAGTCTTTCAATGTGCCTATGCACAAGATCTTTTCTAGTTCAGGAACATCAGTCATTGGTAGCTGTTCATTCTTTCGGCCATGTCCATGGCATCTGCCCTACTCATTTCTGCCTAAATTTCAGCGATTGAAACAACAATTTCAACAAAATCCTTTTATGTTACAACTCCATCTTCGAAAAAAATGTGGTTTTAAAATCTCTTCAATATTTGTAATGCCTTTTTAAAAATTCCTCGAATGCCGAGCCTAACGCGAGCTATATATTTCTGTGATAGCCAACATCACGGAGACTCGCGTTTCCAGTTCTGTTATGAAAAGAGCAAGTTCCTCTGCAATCAATTGTGACCAACCAAAGCTTGTATTTAGTTTGCGATAACCGATAAATAAATATATCAGTGATTCAATATATCAGTTAAGTTCAACCATAATAATTTCAGTGCACGTCAGAAATGCCACCCTTCTAAGATCCGTTGCCCCCATTTCAGATACGGGCCGTGCTGAAGCTACACGATCAAGACGCACCTGCTGCATTTCAGACTTTCAACCTGAAGCCAGGTAACTCCCAACTTTTTGTACAGGTGCTTGGACCATTGCGCTTTTGCTCGCAGTGTTTAGATAAACCTTTTTGGGTGTACTGACAGGTTTGTGGGAGAGTATGAACCGAAACAATGTAAAATTAAGAAGTCAGAGAAGAGGCATGAGACACGTGAGCGCTGACTTGCATATTATTTAAAAGCAAGCAGCCGCATGTGTGGCAGATACCACGTGTTGTCTTCTATATGATGCCTGCTCAACGATCTGCAAAAGTAGTGCTTGCTTAACCCGCAAAATCACTGAAGCAGAAGTGATTGACAAGTTGGGGGACAACAATTAGTCAGAATGGTCAGTCACTCTTCCAATAAAGTAGGGTTGCAAAGTCAGCGCTTGCTTGCCTCAATATTCGTCTCTCTCCTTCCATGTCTTTCGCGTGCGCACTGCGGTGATCTAGTGGTTACAGTTCCCAACTGCTCACGCGCAGGTTGCGGGATCGAATCCCGGCCCCGGCCGCCGCATTTCCTATGAAGGCGAATACGCTCGAGGCCCGTGTACTTAGATTTAAATGCACGTTAAAGAGCCCCAGGTGGCCGAAATTTTCAGAGCCTTCCACTGCGGCGTATATCATAATCGTATCGTGGTTTTAGAATGTTAAACCCCATCAATTATAATTATCGTCTTCTGTGCTTTGTTTCTATCATGGGAAAAATCGCAGGAAGGGGAAGAAAGAAAACTATTATGGAAAAATTCGTAAACAGGAGCTTTGTGCCCGAGCTGACGTTTCTACAAGTGAACTCCTCTCCAAGGCTTGAAGACAAGTCGGCTCAAGCAAGCAATCGCTATTTACAGATGTTTTCATCGTTTCTATCATGTCTTACCAACATGCCTAAAAGGTCACCTTGGTGCAGGAGGATGCAGAAGTGGGCTTTATGTTTGCGTTACAAAGGGTAACAAAATGCAACTTAGTGATGTAAGAGGCTATCGCAGGTGGAGTGGGAGTTTTCCTGCATCCTCTTTCTGCACTCTTGTTTCTCCTTAATGGGACGCTAGAAAGCAAAACGATTTTTTGTGCATTAGTAAAGCATTATTTCACAATCCCGAAAACCCCACTCACTAGGACATGACGCTTAATAAGCGAGAAAATGTGGGTGGAGACGCCACATTGCGAACCCGCACCAAAATCTGTGAAGTTGTAGGTTTTGAAGGAGTCTTCTGGGTCCTACGTAGCTTCTGATCCAGGGCCAGAACCCAGGGCTGCTGTCAGGTGGCAGCACTGTATCATCGAGAGCGCTTTTTCGTGCATGGTGTTTCATTTTAAGCGCAGCTTAAAAAACACTAGGGTCTATTAGAATTCCTGTAAAGAAACACACCACTTAATGCTCCTGTAAAGGAACACACCGCTTAATACTTACGTATTGATGTCGCACCTCAGATATGCGTAATATTTGCTTTTGATCGACAATGTTCACAAGAATGAATGCAGCCACCGGTTCAAGATGGCTGGGCATAAACTTTGGCTGGGTGGCTGAATCGTGGAACAGATAGACCTAAATTTCTGCGTTCAAGTATCCCAAGAAAAACTGTTGTTCTGAAAAAACGAGCAAGCAACCGCCCACCGCATATTGGTGACAGCGATATTACGTCTGGCTTTGTTGTTTTGCAGCAGGCAGCGCTGGTTTGGCATGGAAAACTAGAAGAGAAGCGTAGCCTCCGTGACGTGTTTCCTAAAACCAAAAACGCCACAATGCCTCACGGGGTGGTACATTGGAAGGCCATGCTTTTGGTCCCGCATGCCATCGTGCACGAGGCAATGCTAAGCAAAGAGATCGCCGAATCACTTCATTTTGGTGCCCTCGGCAATCGGTCTTTTTGGAGAACACCATGCCTGTGCATTAGAACTTGCAGATCGCACATCAAGGATACCGGTGCACTCGCAAACACTACACAACAAACTAAATCAACGCAGCAGAGTTTCGCCTTCTCACTTTTCAACACTGCCTTTTCGTCACATATGCGCGAAAAGAGGTCAGAACTTGTTAGAACGCGGCCAAAAATTGATCACTATACATTAAAAAAATGCAATTTCTGGGCTTCGGCGCGGCTCAGCATTCAATATAGAGGTAGTTCGATATACCTGTGCACCAGTTCACACTTCTGCGTGGGAAGGAAACTCAAGGAAATTTCTCAACTGTTGGATCTAGCCAATAATTCTGTATATCTGGGATAGACTGTAGTAAGTTTTTGGCATGCACACGTCAGGCTGCACTTGCCCTCGATTTTTCCTGACTGGGCAAGGGCCTCGATTTTTTAGTGTGCTCAGTTCGTTATCATGAGGTTGCTTCGGTTTGCTTCGTTCCAGGGCCCAATATGGTCGGCCGTTCCCGAACCTGTGATGTCATCATTGAGAACTATGTGAGTTGCCGTTTTATTCTGTTGGCCTTAACACACTCGTGATGCAGTTGCTTGATGTCCTTGCTACCACCCTGTTGCAGGCTGTGTCAAAGCAGCACGCTGTCATCAATGTCGGGGGCCGCAGCTGCACAATCATGGACCTTGGCAGTCAGAATAAAGTCAAGATTGGCAAAGTAAGCTTGGCGAAAAAAGAATTTAGATTTTTTTTTTCCTTTTTTCTTCTGATGGACCCTTTTCATAATTTGCTAGCGCGCTTCTCTGCACTGCATATTTGAACAAAAAATGAAGGCACCTGTTCTGTTCAAGCGGACACGCGGCCGTGGTCAATTGTGCTGGGGCTTCTCTGTCATGAGTGTTCATATCAAGAGAGGTGACTCGACATTTTCCACGTCATTGCATAAATGAAACGCGCTTGACAGGCTATTTGCTATAAATGACAAGCCAACAATAGTTCAAATTACACAGCAAGAAAGCCAACTTTACAATTTTGAAAAGGGTCTATTGCGGTGCCCATTTCACTCATCCCCAGGACATGAATTTTAACTGTTTATTTATTGAAAACCTTGGTTTTATAGCGTCTCTTGCATCTTTAATGCCATGAAAAGCATACGACTGAGAGTAGTATCAACTTTGCATTCCTCTGCGAGTTTTGTGCAGTTATTGGATTTAGAGTCGGTGGGAACATTTCTTGCTGAGGTTTCCGGTATGTACTTTGTGTCTAGTTCACTTAAAAAATAAAACCCGCCTATGTGGCAGCTATAAAAAGCTTTCGTGATGTAAAATGTTGCTAGGAGCAATGAAACAGTGCAACATAATGTTGCTATGAATAAGTACCTTGTTAATTTTTGCCGCTAGTCTAATCAAAACACTGCACATTATGTGTACCTTGTACGTGCTTATATCTTGAGTTTTCGCTGAGCTGCACCATTAATGCTGAGCAGCAAGACTAAAAGATTTATACATAACTTGCAGTACGAAGCTCAGTGAGGAATACACCCAATCCTTGATATAACGGACTCATATATAAAGAAATATCGGTTATAGCTTAGTAAAGGAAAAGTTCGTGCAACGGTTGTAGCGTTCGGAATCCACCTTTATAAGGGATTTTCGGATATAACGAGCTTATTTTCGTATAAGGTGCAAGTTTGTTATAACGAAGTTTGAGTGTCCTTTAAATATTTAATGTCCTTCAGTTATTGTTTAGGCAAAAGGGCAGCGACTTTAACCCATGCATCTTCATTCAGTTCATCAGTATGCACAAGCTGATATTGGAGCAGCCATTCTTGTTATGTATGAATCTTGTCCACTTGACTAGCGAGGCTTTGAAGAAAACTTCTTGCGTTTAAAAGTTCATGCACTGTGCCCATCCTCTCAAGAGCTTCACTGATGTCTTAATTTGATTGTTTCTCTGTTTGTTTTGCAGCGAACCCTAAAGCCAAACTGTCAGTACAACCTCGACTACGGCGAGGAATTTACCATAGCCGGTCTCAGGGCCCGCGTCCTGTGCGACCAAAACAATGTGAGAATTGCATTTACACAGTTATCTGTAAAGTCAAATCTTGTTATAGTGAACCTCAATATAATGATTTTTTCAGATTACCGAAAATGTCCATTGGTTGAATGTAAAAATATTTCATCACTACGAATTTCAGAATACCGAATGTTTCAGAATACATAATCAAGCTTTATCCCCCAACGCTTTAAAATAATGAATAGCAATTTTAAAAAGTTACTCGTGGCTGTAAAAATCATGCCCAGCTCCGCAAGTGCCACTACCATCATCAGAGCGCCCGCGTATTTCTCTATCTGCCCGCCCTGTTCAAATGTGCAATAGCCCTATCGCCATCACCATCGCCTGGTACTTGTTTCTCGCGTCAGGCTTCGCTTCGTTGCTTTTGTTTTCTTCTGACAGCTTGACCTGCACGCTTGTTCTATGACTGTTTTCAAACGTTTTAAGTTCGCGGCTGAAGGTTCAAGAGGAGCTCCAGAAGCAGCTCAAAAGCAATGCTACGACAGTGATAAATGCAGCGCGAGTGACCTATGGGATTAAGTCTCCAATGATTACCCGTGCATCGCTCTACGCACAGTGTACACTACACTACACACAGTGTGACGGCAAAGGCAATGCCCGTGAGTTTAACTGACGACCGATGCGTTTCGTACCGTTAGTCGTGATGAGAACGAAGACGATGTTGAAACATCATGCGCGAACCAACGTGAAGAATTGGTATTTAACGCTGGCGCTTTTCAGCACGTAAAAAGGATGCGCACGCTTAAGAGTTCGTCTTTCAATCGTCGAATTTCCCATGTCAGGATAATTCCCACTTTTTCTCAAGTAAACGTGCACTGATTTCATAATATTTAGTGTTTGTTCTTTCACGCTTATTTGAGCATAACACTGTCGCGAATGTATACACAGCACAGGTAGGCGACTCAAGTGTTTGAGTTCACGATTTTTGCGCAAATTTTTAATACTTTCGCTACAACGGCTTCTCAAAATAACAAATGATTTTTAGCGGTTTCTTGAGATTCGTTGTATCGAGATTTCACTCTGGTTTCAAGGTACACAATGGACTTTTCTGCATTAATCGTCAATTTCACGATGCTAACCACACTGCCGTACCCACAAAAAGCAAGGTTGAAAAGCAGTATCTGGAATTTTTTAAAAATGGTCAGTGTTGTGATGGCCTGAGAAATGGTTTTTCTTCTTAACAATACAGTGGACTCTTGGCTAACAGAAATCTCTCAAACGAAATAGCTGTTTGAATGGAAGATATACCTCTACTCCGATTTTTTTGTACTTGGATTCTCCATTTCTTTACCTTGCTCAGTGAATGGCAATTCTGTTGCAGAACATATGGCTCCCTCGAGATCTGTTCAGTGGGACTAAAGAACAAAATGATTTTTTCGCATAATAGTAAAGTAAGATCTTGCAATCCCAAAAACCCTACCCTTACTGCAACACGACACTTGGCAAGCAAGGAATTGCGTGAGAATATAATGTGGGTGGCTAGAACGCCACCTTGAGATTCACACGCTAAACACTGTGACGTAGAAAATTTTGAAGGTGTCTACTGGATCCCACGTAGTTTCTAATCAATAAAAATTAGGTACATTGTCATATTTGGGTGCCACAGGCATAGCATAGGGAGATTCAAAAAATTTCATCAAGCCAATGTTGCAAAAATAAAAAATTCATTTTGAAACTTCTGACATCAAATGCAGAGATTTCAATGCAAAATTCGACAATGAAACTTCAACCTTGATTTTCTTTGCTAATAGTGAAGTTAATGTGGGTGGCTATAACGCCACCTTGAGATTCACACGCTAAACACTGTGACGTAGAAAATTTTGAAGGTGTCTACTGGATCCCACGTAGTTTCTAATCAATAAAAATTAAGTACATTGTCATATTTGGGTGCCACAGGCGTAGCATAGGGAGATTCAAAAAATTTCATCAAGCCAATGTTGCAAAAATAAAAAATTCATTTTGAAACTTCTGACATCAAATGCAGAGATTTCAGTGCAAAATTCGACAATGAAACTTCAACCTTGATTTTCTTTGCTAATAGTGAAGTTATGATAGTGAAGCATACTGCATTAGAGTTCTCGGAGAGCAGTTTGTCAATCTAAACCAAGTCATTGATGCTATTTAGTTTCCCTTTAACAAGATTGAACTGTGTGTGGAACGTAGAAGCCGATTTCGACGTTCCTCCCTTATATGTCCGCATATAACATTACTGGCGTAGAGTCCTATGCTCGCCGACATCTGTATTGCTCCGCAATTAGTACGGCAGCTGTTTGGATGATTTCGGTTTCACTCACTCGCATCGTTGGTGCGTAAGGAAAATTATATATACAACAAATGTAGGTGGGAGAAACATTGAGATGGTACAGTGTACACTTCGTTGTCGTATTAGGAGTGTTTTTTTTTTTTTTCCAACTAAACATTGCGTATGCGGCCGCACATACACCCGCTACGTTACGGACACCATGTTTACGTTTGAAGATGGGTGTGTTGAAAACGGAGTCCTCTCCGAAAAATGGAAAGAAAAAGATATTCTAGCAAAGTGAACAATAACTGCATTTTACTTACAATTTGCCGTAACTGAGTCTTGCGGTATATATAAAACAGCATTGATTTCAGCACGGCAAATGAAAAAAAATTTTGTAAGCTTAAGTACTATTTGATGGTGCTGTAGGAGGCATGCACTTTGGTTCTGTAGCTGCCGCAGTGCTGTCGAGGAAAGTTGTCGCGGTGAATAGAAAAAAATATCTACAGGTGCCTGTGTATTATAATCCCCTTTCTCACACGTTCCCACGTTTTTCCTGCCCATTACATTATAACGCAGTGTTTTGGGCATGTTGGTATGTCATACTGAAGGTTTATAGCGCACAAAAAAACATCTTTTTTAACACATTTCACAAAAAAAAAAACGCTGTCCTCAAAAGAGGTAACTTTGTTGCTTTGCTGAACTGACCTGCTTTTTATCCGTGCACTTCATTCGCATGTTTTTTTTTATTCCTAGGGTACCAACAACGACACTGGTTCCGACACATGCTCTGAATCCTTGCTAACAGCAATTGAAGTCGCCCTGGTAAAATTTCATTATTTTGATTTTGTTACGTGTCTTTTTTTTATAGATATTCCTGCAGTACATTTGAAGTGGCTATCTCAAACTTGTGCTAGTAGTCTGTCATGACATACAGGATAGGGGTGCAACAGCTGCGCTAATTGTGCAAATTTGATACAATTCGCCATTTTTGTGCCAAGCTGCGTCAGAACCGTCAAATTTGCTGAAATTGCGCCATGCTGCACTAAAATCGATGACTGATAGTGCGTTCCAGCCACCCAGTTTACTTCTGTATATGGACTAATGCCTGCAAGGCGTCCCGCCCCGACAACGTCCCCTAAAGCTTCGACCTAGCCGGCGTTCGCATCACATGCGGGAACGTGACGATCACGCCGCAACACCGGTGCTGTGTCGTGCAGTCGCTTCGAGGGGTCCTGGCTACAGCCCGCGACCGCGCCCTCCACGATCTCCCCAACCAGGGGAATGTGCTTGCCTGCGTGGCAGCCGATTGGGCTGGCTCGCATTTCACGCACACCGGTGCCTTCACCACCTTTGCAGACGGGCGCTTCGTTTATCGAGCACGGCTCAACTTACTGCATCTCGACAGTGCTGCCATGTGGGGGCCTCGGGATCGTGATCAGCGTTGCTGTATTTGTGGCTGTCCATGGTTGACCCTGCCCCACGTCTACTACTGCATGCCTCACAATGTCCAGTACCACGCCCGCCACAACACCATCCTTAACCGCCCCGCCTCCCGCAACTTTATGGTGGCATTTGAGAATCGGGCTGTGGAAGATATGGGCCTTTATCTGCACCTCGTCTTGGTGCGCGGCAAAGAGGCCATTATCCTCTACGTCACAGGCTTGTTTGAGGATACCCTGGACGCATTCGTAACTGTCGCAATGCCAAGCTCTCCCACTACGAACCGGTGGCCACTTTTCTCAGACGTCTGTATCCACGCGTCACTGTCGATGCCGTCATCATTGGTGCCCTCGGCGCCTGGGACACGTCCGTACCTGCGCCTGTTGAAGAGGCTGTGTGTAAGTGAAACCATTGCGGTTTCATGCGCCCTCTATCACTTTCATCTCCGCCATGAACGCTTAGTGTTTTGCATCTCGCTTCTAGTCTTCTTGCGATCCTTCTGCACACATCGTAGGCCGTTGTCCAGCTCTTTTTTTTTTGATGGTGAAGAAGCTTTATAAAGCTTCCAGTCTAGCAAGGGCTTTGGCGAAGGTTAGCCAGTTAGCACGCGCTTTCATTCTCGCCGCTGTCTTTTAGTACCTTGTCCCCCAACCTCCTTCGCTGCGTCGCCCCACATCACCTCCACAATGATCTTCTTGGCAAAACTTTGCGGCTTGCAAGTCCAGATGTTGTCGTCTACCGAGACAAACTCTACGAATGGTATATTAGTGCCAGTGGAGCGGAACTCCTCATCACTGTCATAATCGATGTTAGATGCTCTCACCCAGGGTCGTCTTCGCTGCGCTCTGTATCCTCCGATGCAAGCTGCCGCTGAAAACCGCACTTCCCGAAGCAGCTGCTAAGCTTTTCACTCGTCACACTGTCCCAACAAGTGCTCAAGTAATGCATTGTATCGAGAAGCGGTAAGTTCCCGGCATGGTTCCCGGGGTCATCACCTTGTGACACGCTCTAAGGAATTGCTAATCCAAGCCAAAGCGGCAAGTGCGCATTCGTTGCGGTGTGTTAATGCATTTTGTTCGTGCTGTGGTTACATTATAGGATAATACAGAAGCCACACGGCTGCTTTCAAGTTGAAGGTGATTGATCATGCACTAAACAACGGTAACAGGGCCGCCAGTAGGCACTTCGGTGTCTGCGATTTTTGTGTTCACTACTGGTGACGGCAGCACGGGCAGCTGAAAGCCACCAAGATGCGCTGGGCCTTCCGTGTGCCTTGCATGGTAAAAGTTTGTTTTGACAGAAGATAACTGCAGATGACTCTGTGTTAGATGGTCATCAGCCCAAGGTTGATGTTGTATGCTAGCCCTACGCCTGCAAGCTTTGTGTACGGTATTCGGAAACTCTCTTGTGCCTCAAATAAATCGTCTTGTGTTGAACCTGTGGTTTTATTGTTAAGGTATAACTTGATTAGTGCTTCTCAAAGAGTTTAGTTGGTTGTCACTGTGAGAATCTCAATTTACGGCCACTTTTTTTTCCCCTCTGTACGTTTTTCTACCCCCAACTTTTCGTCAATTTTTTATGGAAAAAAAAAAGAGTGTGAGGATTGTGCGAGTAAATACGTATCCCTAAATTTCTTGCCAAGGTGCCAGCTGAAAAAGAAAACCACTGTGCTGCAGAAAATAACAGGCATTTTTTTAAAAACCATTTGAAGACTTTGACGGCTCCAACCAATGTGTGTGTGTGTGTGTGTGTGTGTGTGTGTGTGTGTGTGTGTGTGTGTGTGTGTGTGTGTGTGTGCGCACGCGCCTGCGTGCACACACGTGCAACAAAAATTGGCGTGCGGCGGCAGTCTTGCCCCTTCACATTTTTGCCCGCAGAACGTGTCATATGACCACAATTTGCCGCAATGCCGAGCGTTGCTGCCGAATAATCGTATTTTCCGGGAACGTATTAAGTGGAACATATTAACACATTGCTTTTCGGGGGCATTTCTAGTTTCTGCGATTTTGAGCGTAGGAGCCTGGAAATGGTAATAAGCGGGATCGTATCAACGAGGTTCTGCAATACTCTGTTAGAGCCGATGCGTAATGCGGTGACGGCGTGCCCGCATGAATCGACCACGGAAGAGCTCGTCAAGCAGTGACCACACGCCACTATTGCTATATTTCGTTGTTGGAAGGCCCAGAAATGAACTTCAGAGGATTAATATTGCACTTCCACAGGCAAATTACTGAAGATAATCAAATGAAAATGCAAATACATTAACTGTATAAACATTAATCCTTTTTCTGAAGAGTTAGTTCAAAAAACAAATCAAATCATGTTCTGAGGAACTCATTACGACAAACTGTGCCAAGAGATTCTCATGGTATATCCTTATCACCATCACAACTCCTTTTTCTAGGACCAGGAGGGCGTTGACATCAAAACACTGGCGGGCTCCGACACCAATGAAAAGTTGTATCTTCCTTCTGCGGCGTCGGAGCATGACGTAGGGGCAGCAGATGCAGCGGCAACCAGTGTGGATGTTTCGGACCAACAGGCTGCAGAGAAAGTAAGTGTCAACCAATTTACCTACATGAGGTGTATTTGTGTAGCCTGCTTTTTCGCCATTGTTAGAAACTTTGCCGCACTAATCGACACCGGCAGTTCCAACTGGTCAAGGCGGCTTTTAGTGGCCGTGACGTAAAAATGCTAAGTGCTGGGGCGTGTGTTTAATTCACAGTCACTGTAGCAGCATTTCACTGTAGTCCACCTCTCAAAGACGGGCTTTCCAACTAGCTGAGGTTACTCTGCGTAGATACGACTTGTCTAGGTAACTGCTCTGTATATGCGTGCAATCTAGGCGCACCAGAAGTGATGATAAAGCCAGGAAAACAGGGTCACGGAAGTAAATTCACTGCCAGCAGAGTAGATGTCCCAATGTAAGAAGACATACTTTACTTGTTTTCACTGTTCATTTCTAATTCTCAACCTAGGGGCACATGTAAGTTTCTATCTTGCACCCGCAAATATTTGAGAGCGCACTGACTAAATAAACGGTAGTCCAGAACAAGATGCCGTGCAGTTTTGTTGTTTCATATGGTCTTTAGGTGTTCTTGCAAAGTTCAATTGGCGAGTAAAAGAGAAGCGATATCAATGCATCTCCTGTAATTTCTCTGCGCAATGTAATAGTGGCGCCTAAAAATTTTAAACGAGCCATGTGTGTGAGAGCCTGAAATAATTTCTTTCGTCCTTTCGTACCTGCACAGTCCCAAGACTCAAAGACCTACAGCAACGAGCATCAGTCAAGCGGCAGCTTCAA
Source organism: Rhipicephalus microplus (assembly GCF_043290135.1). Lineage (NCBI taxonomy): Eukaryota > Metazoa > Arthropoda > Arachnida > Ixodida > Ixodidae > Rhipicephalus > Rhipicephalus microplus. The sequence goes on along the minus strand of NC_134708.1, from coordinate 31,755,110 downwards.
CCTGCCAGAGATGCCTAACTTGGACTACACCCAGACCGACAGCGAGCAAGGGACTGAGCCTTACATGGGAGCAGGCCACGAAACTGAGAGGAGCCAGGAAGGCGCTGGAATGGTTGTTCAAGCAGCCAAAGTACCTGCAAGTGATGACAAACCCTCGGCAAAAGATTCACGTACCTGTACCTCGATGCAGCTGTACTCCGACGACGCCGGTGAGCAGAATTCCACAGACACTCGCAAGTTCGCAGCAGCGGATGAAGAAAGTCGGTTGAATGCAGAAACTCAACCTTATGCTGAATGTCCAGAAGTGTCTTTACTTTCAAGTGTTGGTGAAGGTGTCGATGCGGCGGCGGACGAAATGGAGCGGCTCAACGCTCCAACGCAAGCGTATGGAGACCACGAATCCGCAGAGGCCGAGCGTCTCAACGCGCCGACACAGGCATACACGGACCAGGATGATGTTGAGAGGCTTAATGCGGCAACACAGCCTTACACGGCAAATGACAGCATGGATGATGAAGAAAGACTGAACGCCGTGACACAACCATATGCAACGGACAAGTGCGACGAAGAAGACAAGTTGAATGCGGTGACGCAGCCATATACACGAAGTGTCAACGATGATGAAGGAAGGTTGAATGCAGTGACGCAGCCATACACAACAGCGGACGTTAGCCAGAATGAACACGAGCGACTGAATGACATTACCCATTCATTCAACGAGGAGGAGGATGACATGGGGAAAGACTCTGTATGCCCTCCCTCGCAAGGGGTGGAAAGACATCGCCGCCTTCTGACAGGCCCATCCGAGCTCAGTTTTGTTCTGTGCGAAGCATCCCAGCCGTGCCAGGAGGAGAAGGAGGAGGAGGAGGATGACGACGAATTCTGCGCGCCAACGCAGAAGGAGGAATCCCCGCCCCTGAAAGTCCATGCCCTGCTGAAGCACAGGCGAGAGAGGGGACCAGCAGTGGAAGATGACAAGACCCCTCCGCTGTCTCCAAAAACTACTGTAGATGAGACGCCACCAGCTTCCCCTGGTGTTGTGCCAGAGAGCGATCCTGAAGACGATGGCGACACGAGCATGGTCACAGCTCGGCATTCGCTGCCCCTCCTTGACGCGACGAGTGCGACAGTCTATGAGGACTGCGTGACACCTGGCAACGGTGTCTCTTCGCCAGTCATCGGAATAGTGTCAAATAGACGGCAGAGGAGGGGGTTGAGTCTCAAGAAACCCACTTGCGACACTGTTCCAGAGCTTCCCAGTCAAGATAGCCCCGCAGGTGAGGATTGGATGCAGCAGGAGCAAGGCTCCTCACAATCAAAGGCATCCAGGAAGCTTGCTTACGTCACAGAAGAGGGAAAAGACAACGATCTCGACTCGGGGGCTGCAGACGCACCACTAGCAGAGCCCCTGGTGAGCGGTGTTGAACGTACAGACGGGCACTTTGCAGCCTCTGGTAGTTCCCCTAACATACCTGTGAAGCCACAAGAGAGCATAGATGCTAACAAGAGCACAAGTGCTGAATACAGCGAGATGCCCTTATTATTGCACATGAGCGAAGACATGGACCTTGATATAAATGCTACTGAAAAGGAAGATAGTACTGCTTGTGATACTTCCGTGGAAGAAAAAGAGCCTACCAAAGCTTGTGAAAGCAGTGAAATAACAGCAACTACTGGTAGGCCATCTGATGGCAGGACAGTGTCTAAAGATGGTTCTAAGAATGAACAAGAAGAGACATTCGAAAAACATGACTCTGCAAATCCTTCTTTTGAAAACAAGAAAACTAGCAAAGCTTCTCCAAGGGAGGAAGGGTTGGCTGACATTCAGACAGTTCCTGAACAAGCCTGCGAGGAAGAAGAGCAGGCTATTGAAAACGATGAGTCTGCAAACGACTCTTCCAAAAGTGAAGTGGAAAGTGGCAGAGCTACCCGAAAAGGGGGAAAGGAAAAGCCACCGGCAAGAGCAAAACGGTGCACAAGGAAAGCGGCATTCGCAAATGATGCAAAAAAAGCCCCTGTGGAGAACAATACTGTGCCGGCACGAAGGAGCAGCGGGCGTCAGAATGCTGGCTTGAGAATGAAGTCCCTCTTGTCCTTGGAGAAAAGAACTTCCGCATCAGGTGCTTTCAAGGATGGTGAACTTTCACAGGAGATCAACGACAAACAAAGCTTTTGTGAAAATGAATCTGCGAAAGAGCCACACGAGAAAGCAGGCAGGCCCAAAACAAGAAGAGGGGCAAGGGGCAAAGCTGCTGCAAAGGAGGACGAATTGGAAGTTGCTCCCCATCATCCCAGTGAATCTCTGCCCAGTGCAAAAGAACCAGAAGTTGCCTCCAGCTCTGACGGAGGCAACAATAACAATCCTTCGGTGAAGCCTGGTGAGGATAATACTGAGGGCAAGGCAGAGGCCGGTGACAGCACTCAAGTTGACAGTAACAAAGAGTGCCAGCCGAAGGCAGGACCATCAGGTCACCAGGAAAATGTGGATCCGACGATCACTGCCTCGCTTACACCCTCTTTAGGAGACTGTGACGTGAACTGCACAAATGCAACTATTGACACCTGCTTCTCCGAACCGTTCCCAAGCTTTTCGGAAGTGATGGCAGAATGTCAGCCGTACATTAGAGATACTGAAGCCCAAGACGAAAAAAACGAGCCCGCTGAAGAGGTGGAAAACACTGCAGCCGAGCCAGCCTCCGAAAGCAAAGCTACAGTTCCTTCAGTGTTGGAACCAGAACCTGAAGTCAAAGAGCCCCCTCGAGCTTTGCGATCTAAACAACCAAAGGAAGGAGTTGCCACAAGAAATCGTAAAGCACCAGAAGTAGACGAGGAATTGCCTACAACGCGTCGCAAGGCCACTCGAGGTGCACGAAAAGAACTGCTCGCAGAAGCTGAGCCAGTTGCGAAAGACCCTGCAAGCAGTGTCGAGCAACCAAAGGCGCCACAGCCAGCTTTGCCACAGCCCTCAAATAGAGCCAAGCGCGGACATTCGTACCGCACTGCTGCTGGCAGGAAGGCAGTACCCAGTGTTGCGGATATGGTCCCAAAAATCACTGAAGACGTAGGGGAATCTGAAGGCAAGACCGAGCAAGACACTGCAGAAGACTGTATAAGCAGCATTCAGCAATCGGAGGCAGAACAATCAGCTACACCACAAGTGTCTGACATAGCTAGGCGTGGACGTCCATTTCGCCATGAGGCTGGTAGGAAAGCAGGACCCAGCGTTAGCGACAAGACTGTTGAATATGTTAAGCAATCTGAAGGTGAGACTGACCCAACCTTTGCAGAAGACCGTCTGAGCGGCACTGAACAACTAGGAGCTGCACACTCAGCTGCATCGCAGCAGTCGAGCAGGACCATGTGTGGACGTTCATTTCGTAGTGCAGTTAACGTAAAAGCAATGCCCAGCATCACTGCCCCCTTTAAAGTCACTGAAGACATAGAGCTATCCGAAGGGGAGCGCAACACAAACGACCTTTCGGAACAGGAGACAGAATGCATTGAAGGAACGCTGTCAGAAGCTTCAGAGTGTTCACCATCATTGCGAAGAAAAGCTATCCCGAGTACCGAGGTGTCCAGAGCTACCCGGCGAGGCACAAAACGGTCGCTGCAGCTGAATGCTAAACGGTGCGGTGAGGAGGCTAATTTAGAATCTGACACAGAGCACCTTTCAGCACAGGACACAGAAAGCATTCACGAAACACCGTTGAATTCCAGTGAAACCTTGCTTTCTGAATCGGAAGCTCTGCCAAGGGCTTCTGCCCCACGCAACGCAAGAAATGCAAGGTTGTCATTACAGCAAGAAAAGGTACAGGCAGACCAGGCTGTTTCAGAAGGCCCAACAGCCGAAAGCACTCAAGAGCCATCCCAATATGCAAGACCTCAACGTGTAAAAAGTAGCGCAAAAACACGTTCAGAACGAGAGGAGGTGGCTAGCGATGTGGCAGCAATGGATGACTCTTCGGAATGCGTTGAATTGTCCCAGAGCCCACGGACATCTAAACCTAAAAGAGGAGCAAAACATTTGCAAAAGAAAGACGAACCATTTGTTCACAGCGTGCTGGATGACTCTACAAATCCGCCTCAAACGGAGGCTCATTCACACACCTCTCGGAGTTCTCAGCGGGGAAGGCGAAACGCGAAGAAACCAGAGACCCAAGAGAGCTTTGCTACTGAGGAGACTCAAGATGAGCCACCTTTTCTGAGCACATTGGATGATTCCACGCAGTCTCTTCCCACAGTCTCTCTTTCGCAGTTCTACCGTGGCTCCCAGCGGGGAAGGCGAGACATAAAGCAACTCGAGATGCAAGACTTGAGCTTGAAAGAGACTGAAGGTGCACATGTCAAAAATGCGTTGGACGACTCAACGCAGTCCCTATCATCTGTGGAGTCTCATTCGAAGACTTCTCAAAGTGCCAAACAGGGTAAGCAAAATACAAAGAAACCCAAGACGCGAAACTTGACTCCTGAGGGGACTGATGATGTGCCACCTGTTGAAAGCGCGTTGGGCGACTCCATGCAGTCATTTTCCACGGAGTGTCAACCGCAGAACTCTCGGAGTTCCCGGCAGGGAAGGCGAAACGCTAAGCAACCGGAGACCCTGAACAATGCCACACCTGAAGAGACTGAGGTTCAAAACGAGGAGGAAACGCACAATGCCAAACCATTGAGGCGCGGCCGGAAGGCCCCCAAGTTGTCTTCAGAAGCGGGGAGCCAAGCTTCTGCCAGCGTAGGAGGAAACAATATCACTTCTGCAGACTATGAACCCGAAATCCGAAGAACTCGGCGAGGAGGGGACACTGTCGAACCGTCCTCCCGAAATGAGCAAGTCCGCCTCACCCTCGAAACTGCAGAAGGAGTAGAACCCTCGGAGAAAACCAACGCGGAAGTAGAGCCTCATAGTGCACCGCCACGGCGTGGAAAAAGAACAGCAAAGAAGACTCTGAATCATGGTGGCAGTAAGAATGTTCCCGAAGACGACATTGTAACAAAGACTTTTGAGGCACCGGAACCTGCAAACCTGAAAAGTTCAAAGGCACCAAGGACAACAAATCTTTCGCTGCACAAACCCACTGCGGATACGAAAGTTCTCATCAAGGTGGAGTCCCCAAGTCCAAAAACATCTAAACGCAGCAGTGTAAATACTGCGCAAACCCCGTCCGAGGACACCGAACAATGGAACAATGGTGACCCTTCAAAAGTCTCTGCAAGGTCCAAGCGCAAGGTCACAAATTTAGAAACCATGGAAGATGTCACTGTGGAGACAGAGGCCGATGCTCAGAGCTCAGAGTCAACATCGCGAAGCCCAACGTCCAGAATACCAGCTCTCCCCATGACAGTGACGAGAAAAAGGGATGCCTGGCGAGCAGGCAAAAAGAACAATCCTTTGCAAACCACCTCGGCGTCTGTGCTTGAAACTTTGGCAGAGACCTCACCACAGTGTCCTATGCAAAGGGTCAGCAGGAAGAGGCCGGTCGCCTCAATGAGCTTCGGCGAGGCAAGGCACGAGTCTGACGACGAAGCTGCCGACAATGAGCAAGAGACGTTGGACGAGATTGTGGTGAAGCCTGGGCTTAAGTTTCGACGAAAGGAGCTAGTTAAAGAAGCAGCTGTCAAGCAGGAAGTGGTAGAGGTGCGTTCATTGCTTTCTTTTGCTCCTAGCTTCTCTTGTTAATCTCTTAAAAAGTCTGCTTGTCTCTAATCACGTGTGTATTTTAAGGAATTCGTGGACACGGGGTGTCGCTGGAGCCAACATGTCTTTTTCAAGGCCGCATAAAAGATCGCATGTTGAGACATCAACTCCAGCGACACCTCGTGTTCACGAATTTTTCATCTATTCAAGCTCGTGTTTCTCTTAACTTCTGCCTTTTTGAGTTTGTATCTATAGTCGGATACAACTCTTACTCCCCGAAGGCAGGCACACAAGCCTGAACCATACGGCTATTGCTGTAGGGTTCATGGTTTTGTATGGAGACCATTGCCAAGTTCATGAGCAGGAATATTTCTTTAGTCGTGGAAGCTGTCGTCTGCTGCACTTGTCTGTGCAGGGGACCTCTTCGGCCTTGTGAACATGGAGAAGGGGATTCAGTCCCACTTTTGTCACACAACCATACTAGGCCAAGGATAGCATAGGGGCGTCATTTTTAGTTTTGATTAAAATAGAGTAGTTATTGAGTTAAAAATTACAGTAATGACAAAAACTTGCCTTTGGTGGAAGCCATACATTTGGTCTCCAGTTCACCAATGCAATGCTCTTGTATTACAGCAAGGGCTGCTTCCACGTCCATCTTCTCATTTACGTTCATCGCAGGTCGCGGGATCCCGGCTGCAGCAGCTACATTTTGGATAGAGGCAAAAATGCTGTAGGCCTGTGCGCTCAGATTTTGCGTGCACGTTAAAGAACCACAGGTTGTCGAAATTTTCGGAGCCCTCAACTACGGCGTCCCTCATAATGATATGACGTTAAACCCCAGATATCAATCAAATCATTTATGACCAAGTGTGTAACCCTCTGAAAGTTGGCCAGGATCAATCGTAACCACGACGGCAAATGTGCGCCCTTCTTGCCCGATGCCACTGTGAAGTTCATGCACTCGCAGATCTGGCAGGTGACTAACAAACCATCACATGCTACCTAAAGGCATCAAAGCTGCCAGGGTCGAGGCAGCCGCTGGGGAAATGTTGCAATGCCTGTCGCAGCATGTTCACTGCGTGTGGCCAGTCTCTCGTTGTCGTCAATTGGCTGGCTGGAGTCCTAGGCTTTGCCGACAAGAATATGTGCTAGTTTTTATAAGTGCTAACTGATTGACTGCCCAAGTTTTAATCTATACTAAGTATCTTTCACGCTTGCAGAAAGCACCAGCAAAGCGAGGTAAGAGAAAAGCGGACGTGCCTGAAGCCAAGACCGAGGTACCACAGCAAGCCAAGTCTCGGCGGGACGAACAGGCGCACTCTTCTCCGGCACCCAAGAAAACCGCAAAAGTGAAGCCAAAGGTCCTGTTCACCGGAATCGATGACACAAAAGCTGAAGAGGTACCTATTCCTCCCTCTTACCTATTTAAAGGACCGAGTTTCTACAGTGTGGGTCCCGCTTGTGCCTGTACTGGTGTAGCCGAAGTGGCAAACTTGAAAATTGTATTAATATCGGGCTTTGCATTTTCTGGGGACGTAATGTGAAAGCAAGATGACCGCTGGTCATGAAGACTGACAGACTGGATTCCAAGAGTAGGCAAGTGTGCGAGGGTGGAGTATAATGTGATGTGAGCAGATGAGGTTAAGAAGTTCATGGGCATGGCATAGCTGCAATAAGCAGGGGAGAGGCCTTTGCCCTACAGTGGGCGAAGTCAAGACGATGATGTTGCATTTACAGGCAGTTTAGTGCACACGGTATTCTAAAAAAGCAGGAAAATGTGGTCAGTCTTGAGCTGTTAGTGTATCGCATTGGTCCCTTTGCGTTCAGACATGCAAGCTTGCAATGCGAGCTTCCACTATTCTACAGAGATGCACTTTCACTTGTGCCCTTGGCGACGTTTTCACGACTTATTGATTGGCGTTGACTTCCGTTGAACAGTAATCTTGTGTGGCCGAAGCTGACAACTCTTAAGGCTCCGCCTTCCACCATTTTCATTGTTGCATTTTGAAACCACCTTGACAGCATTTTGTGCGCACTATGCGGTTTAATTCTGGCAAAGGTACTAGCTTGTGTGTTGCTCTCAACATTAATGGCATTGCTAGTTGTAGTAAGCTGTCCTTGGCATGACATTTTTCACTTGAACAGGGGCCTCCAATAATGCCAGAGATCTTTTTTTTTTTTTTTTTTGCGCCACTACTTCACTAGATCTTCAGGTAACTTAGCTTGAGCTTTCGTACCATGCTGGGAGACAGGGAGACATTGACAAAAAAAAAAGTGTCCACAAGAATGAGACCCATGTTTACACAGAAGTTGTTTTTCATGTTGATATACTCCTGTTTGTTAGCACGCCCACCTTGCTGAAGCTTTAATGCCTGTGAACTTGCTTACGGTTTCTCACAATGAGCACACATGCTATCTGGTGAAGTTCATGTAAGCAGTTCTGTTCAAAAAAACGCATGGTAAGAGCCACACTTTTTTGAAGCAAGCTTATATCCCGGACATTTGAGCTAGAACGTTTTTTTTTTTTTTTTTTTGACACGAAAGTTTTTTATGTCATTGGGCACCACGGCTCCACTGACATATTTTTGTCATGGATATAATGTTGTAACATATATATTAAAATGTCCAATCGCGGAGAATCATAGCTACGACCTCGCCCTCCACAACGCGTTGCACGAACTAACTCGGTCACAATGCACATGTTCCTCAGCTTGCTAACGGCGAGTTGTTTGTACACACCAATTACTGCTGGCGGTACAACGAGGTCGTTAACTTCAGCATTTTCTTATTATCGCTGGTGAGATGGTACGAAGGGTCCACAGGGCGCACTTTACAGAAGTCGCTGCCCTGGGTGTTGTGATGCGCACGTGCCTCAACAGGGCGTGGTGGCTCTTGCGCCCACGCTTACCTCATGATAGCGGCGGAGTTTGTGCGTATTGGGATTTCACCGCAGGACTGCGTGAAAGTTACTGAAAAAAGGTCACTTCATTCGTTGCAATGGTCGTGCTTGCAAAAAGAGCGCACTGCTCACACACTAGCAACACGAGTACCAATTGTAAAATTTGTTGTGCTCATTTTATGTATGCTGTAAAATCTTCCTAATTCAAAGTAACTGAGGTCGCAAGAAATATTTGAATTAAGTGAGTTTTCGAATTAACAGAACATACGAAAAATGGGAGGCAGGGAACTTGCAATTATTCGAAGTAATCAGTGCTGATTGTTTGCTGTGCCGACTAGTTGCAGCTGCAACGGTTGCATTTTCTCGAAACACCTGGACATAATTTTTGCCTCAAATACGCAGAACCGGCGCGCTTCGCTGCTGCCATTGGTGGAAAAAAAAAAGATAATACTGTCGTGGATCAACTGAAATGTGCACCTGCTGAAAACAAGTAGTGCTTCACTGCAACAGAGTAGTGACACGTGGGCAGCGTGTCGCCTGCTCCTCGCTGTGTCATCTATCATGATGTGACCGTTCACCCATTCTTTCTGGTAAAATAATCTAATAATGGCCAGTGCGACGAAATTCGCGATATGTTTTGGCTGTAAAACATGTTGAAACTTTTGAATTTAGTTTTCGAAGTAGGCGTAGCAGGCAAGAACTTCGCCAGCAGTGCAAGTGCGCAAATTGCTGGAGCCACCGGCAATTGGAGGTTCGCACACATCGCGAATTCCGCCAAACTGTCCTTTATTAAATTTCTTTACAATTCCAGAAAAAATGGGTAAATCATGACACGCTGTATGAGGTAGCGAAAAACATGTGACATGCTGCCCACGCTTCACCACTGCATTGATGTGAACCACGTCTTGTTTTCCGCAGGCACATGTAACGGTTGACCACAAGACTTTTTTTTTTTTTTTTTTTTTTTGCGCCCGAAGTCATGTGGCTGGGGTGCTTAAGCTGCCACTCATTAGTATCGCTACGTTGCATTGCCTTGTGGCTCTTGAAGCTGTCGTTTTTGCGGATTTGTGGCGAAATCGGGAATTAGCGCATGGCACCCAAAGTTTTTGAATTAACCGGACTGGTGCTGACCGCCACTTCAAATTATCCGCTCAGACTTAAATTGAAAAATACGGGACCGTGGAGATATCTTGAATTGAGCTGGACTTTTAAATAACCGAGTTTGAATTAATGAGGTTTTACTGTACTTGTGCGTTTGTTCCACGCATCAGTCTTTTTGTTTGAGTACGGCTCTTTAAGTGTCAAGCTGTGACAACTTTTAGTTCGTGCTCATCCCGTGTGTGTTCTTTTCCTGCAGCCCTTCTGCTCAAGGAACATACTCCAAGTTTGGAGTGGCTTGTCGTTCTTCCTGTGAAATTACAATTTGTTGCCTTAGCATATATTCTTTTGAACTTGTAGTGAAGCAATGCACAACAAATTCTCAACTACCTCTGTGAAGACACATTTCACTTTCATGTTATACCGATTCCTATGACAGGGGGGTCAGTCATGTTTTTTGTAGTCGGTGTGGCAAGCACTGGTTTTTTTTACATTTTGGCATCAGTGGGAAATATTTTTAATTTGTCTTGTATGTGTTGACCCGTTATATCCGTGTTCGTTTATCAATGTTCAGCGGCTCTTGAAGTGCACGTTTAACTGCAGCAGTAGTTTTTGCTGGTTGTTTTAAAGAACTCACCGCACTTGACCATATCAGTCAATTGACGTTTGACAATTTGGTACGATTCCTCTGTAAACCTCAACAGTCTAGTCCTGCATCAATTAGGCTCATTATTTGGGTTCCATCGCTGCTAACAATGACAACACTGGTGCCTGGGGAACATGTGTTGGCTGCATCGCGGCGCAATGCAGCCGACTCTGGTCATTGGTTTCTTGCTTTGACTGTCCTTGTGTAGCAGCTTTCACTTGTGCCAGACCAACTCCGACGGTTGTCTTTGCTTCCCAATTGTGTAGCAGGTGGTGCGGGACCTCGGTGGGATCATCGCCACAAATCCTTCCGTGTGCACGCATTTAGTCACCGATAAGGTGAGAAACCATTTGGCACGACAAATTTCGTTTCGCAGAGGAGTTGTCTTCAGTCTTGGCCTGTGCTGTCGCCTTAGTAGTAGTAGTGGTAGTAGTAGTAGTAGTAGTAGTAGTAGTCGCACAAGTCACTCGACCAGATGGAGAGTGAACGAACAAAATGAAATGATAATAACGAAGATTTTCTTTAAATAAGTAAGGTGAAATGATTATAACTTTTAGTACAAAATACTGTGAAAGTAATTTGTACTTTCAGTAACTTACACTAACTAGATGAACATTAATTGTAATTAACCAAGGCATGGAACCTGGGCACATAACAGGGTCAGTAGTGCACACTGCGCGATTCCAGCTATGGGCCACTGGACACAAGGGGTTCTTTGAAACGCCATTGCTCGAGCCCGCAGCTCACGTAATCAAACTGCCCAACGAAGTGCAGCCCCTTCGTGCGCAAATTTATGATGCAGTGTCTGCGAATGCATCAAACTAGCATGGCATAATTCAAAGGCATTGAGTATCACATTCCAAGAAATATGTCGTTTTTATTCGTGGATTTTTATAGCTGATGGTAATTTACCTGTAATGAAGTATTTAAATATTTCCTAAATAAGTCCGCTTCAATTCTTGCACAAAATTAATCATCAAATATTAGGCCAAAAATGTATGCCCGGCTTCTTGTTTCGCTGCATTCATTTTGACCAAATAAAAATACTTTTGACGGTTTCCTGGAGTGCATCAAGTCGAACGATTGTCAAACATGGGGGTTTTTCGAGCTAAGTGATCCTCCAGAACAAAATGCAGCTCGGTTAAGATGAGTGAAGCGACTACTAGTTGTTCATTCAGGAAGGCTGTACAAATATGCACACTGTGTTTAAGAACCAGTGTTTGACGGTCCTCTGAAGTTGATGTGTACAATTGTACATATTGCCGCTGAAAGGGATAAAGTAAGGCTTGTGCGAATAGTGAATTTTTGGTTCGAAGCGAACAGTGATTTTGATCGAATAGTTTCGAATTGAATTTGAATGGTATGTATGACATATTAAAAAAGAAAGAATATTTATCATGACCCAACTAACCTGCACAATACTTCTTTTGAATTGAAGTAGGGGTTCTATGCAAATTCCATTTATTTTTTCGTTCAAAGGAAGTCGAAACAACCTTGAGTTGTAGTTTCAGTAGGATGTGAGTGATAACCTAAGATACTTAATGCTTTAAAATTTATTATACTTAGATCATATAAGCCGTCATAACAAGCTTAATAAAAAAATTGATTTGAGGGTAACATGTTCCTTTAAACGGGCCCTGCAACACTTTTTCAAGTAGCCATGGAGCAAGTAAACATGCTTGTTGTCTTACAAATTTACTGCCGCAAAGTGTCTAGAATCAGTCCAGTACGAGCGGAGTTCCAAAAAATTTATCGCACGCTGCAAATTGCATTTTCTCTTCTTGTCCCGACGAAATAGCTGGAAGCTAAGCAGGAAGGAATGGCACGGCGAAAAAAAAATACTCCACGCACACCTCGTGACATTAAGCACCTTTTTTTTTTCTCCGAATACGCAGCTTTTCAGTGCGACCGCCCACGTACTTGTGGACAAGTGGCAGCCTCGATAACGATGAGCGCACCATGCTCAAATCAGCCAATGCCTGTGACCAGAGCCGTATATTTCTTGGCTGTGACAAGTGATTTTCGAGCTTCTGTGTCATTTGCCAAGAAAAGAAAGCAATTTTTAGCTTTGAAAATTTATTGTTAATTACAGGCCTTGTGCTGTGCTACAGTATGTGACTCTCATGTTTTCGGTAGCCTGGCAGCGTTTTCTCACCATGTTCAGCAATCGTTGCAGGGCCCCTTCAAATTTGGGGGATGGGGGGGGGGGGGCTTCAGGACAAAGCGAGTTTTTTTTTTAAGTAGGTGCTTTCACTGCTTAGCACTACTACATCGCAGTGAAACCACCTTTACAGGCGGTGACATGCGGATTATTATACACCTATTCGTTTATTGCGAATACTTCGAAAATATTCGATAATTTAAATTCGAATCAAAGCAAATTCGAATATTCAACTATTCATTAAAATATTCGAATATTCGCACATGCCTAGATAACATACATACTTTAAATCTAGCTGCGGATTTGTGACACTACATGCTCTTGCTAGCCAATCCCATACGAGCACACTTTTGCAGCTATGCTATCCGATGATATTCCTGATATTGGAACTGGCTCACTCTTTTTCTTTCCCGTTTTGCGATTGCTTGTAAGATACTTTGGTGAATCTGAGTAGCAGTTTTTTTTGTCACTCTCTCTCTCTTCCTCAGGCTTAGTTAATATCATTCTGCGGACGATCAATCACCAGTGATTTACAGGAATAGTGCATCGTCTGTGTGACTTGTTCACTTATTCTTCATGGAAGACCGAAATCTTTGTGAGCTAAGCCTTGTTTTGCTTCCTTGTTGCTATGATCCGCAGTTTCGAAGAACAGTCAAGGCACTTTGCTGCATCGGCAAGGGCACTCCGATCGTCGATGTTTCGTGGATCAAGAAGTGCCGGGAGGCTGGTGCCTTTGTCGGTCAGTCGCAACATTCCCTCTTGCTGGACTTTTATTCGAGAGAATTCGTGCTAGTCTGGTGCCGTAAGGTTAAAAACGGAACATTTCAGTATGGTTGCCTTTTAACAGAAAACTCAGTTTCACACATTTGGTGCAAAGCTATGAAAGCTAGTGAGACTTAAAGGGGCCCTTCAACACTTTTTCAAGTAGCCATGGAATGGATTCACTAAAGAAGCTTATTGCCTCACAAATTCATCTTTAATAAAAAATTTTTTTTGTCTGTTGGATTCATTTGATTGTGTCTAACAAAGTAACGAGCCTCGCAAAAAAAGTTCCGCTCATTTTGTTCACACACTGTAGCAGTTTGAAATTGCTGCAGATTTTTTTAACCAGCGAAAGTGCAACAGCTGGAATGGCATAATCATGGCACACAAATCGACTCCTTTTTGCTTGGCAGACCACGTACCTCACATGCTCCTTGACAAGAAGGCAGAGAAAGCCCTGAACTTCAACCTGAGGGATACGTTGACAAAGGCGTCGACGGGCGGTGTACTGCGAGGTTGGACCGTCCATGCCACTGCACATGTCTTGCCGTCCCCTAATGACATGAAGGGTGAGTGTTTGTAGTATCCCCTTGAATTCCATGGTGTGTATTTAATCGTTTTATACAAACATATGCATACAGACATCTAGAAGTTCACAAGAAATGGCTTGAATTGGGTAGCCCACAAATGTTTTTGCTTCCTGTTCCCTCGCGTTTATTCAATTGCCAGAGGCGTGCACCTTTGAAAACCTTGTAAGCATGAGCATTCATTTTCATGAGTGTGAGTATTTGGTAGATGTAAGCGTTCTCTCGTCTTCTTTTTTATTATTAACTGTGAGAATTTGATAACACAGGTGTCTGGTAAACGTAAGCATTTGCTTTCCGAGTCTGATCCCTCGTTGAAGTGAGCGTTTGGTAAACGTGAGCATTCGAATTGGTGCATCTGTCAGCACAGACATTCACTGTACACAATGTGTACATGCAATTATTGCTGAAGTAATTAATCGTACACTATTTACTGAGAGTGTTAACTTTCTGAAGCAGCATAATTGCAAGTTCATTGTCCTTTACAACATTTTTACAGCGAGAACATTCGGATTATGCAATACCATTCCTGCAGGACATTGTCAGCTAACATTGCGGTTTGAAAGAAAGCCTTTCTAATATTTCACATATGGGTCATTTCAGATGGGGATTCGATGTCTGGATTCATCAAGCATATCGATACTGATAGTGACCAAAATCTAGACGTCGATTCTAAAAAAAAAGTAGATCCACGGTTTTGTTTTTACACATGGTGGTCACATGAGGAGCCTTACAAAAAACAAAAGAATGTTATGTGCATCTGTATTGCTTATGCACATACTTAAGAAAATAAAATTGAAGACTAATACAGTTACATGCCAAGCTGGGCCACTAGTGAAAGGTTCACGAGGCCCGTGTTTTAAACCCCTTTCTCACAACCTGCGGCACACGCTCATGGTTAATGCTGGCACTGCTAAATTTTAAGCTGTGTAAATGTTCGTAATGACATTAGCAAGCGTGACAACTGCGTGACAGTATTAAAGAACCCCAGGTGGTCAAAATTTCCGGAGCCCTCCACTACGGCGTCTCTCATAATCATATGGTGGTTTTGGGACGTTAAACCCCACAAATCAATCAATCAACTGCGTGACAGTAGAGCGACCTTGTTTTCTGCGATCAACCTAGCTTGTCGACGTAAACATTGCCCTTCCGGTAGTGTGATTGACCCAATTTAAACGTGCGTTTCATTTCTCTTTCAGAAATTGTGGCTTGTGCTGGTGGCAAGGTGAGCCTTCGTCTTTCTCTTTCTTTTTTCAGGAGTACTAAATATAAAGTTGGTTACATTGGTAATGGCTTTGTGTTCGCTCGTGCCACATTTGGATGCTGAGCTTAAAGGACTGCACTAGTGCTTTAATGCACCAGGCTCTCAGATGGGGCTTTGAAGAACATGGAGTTTGTATGCAAGTCGTTGTAGGGAGCAGTGAGAAGTCTGAACGAGCATTATTCACTTCTTTTTTACCTCCATTAACCCCTTGTTAACTGATCAAAGCCAGGAAACTTGCGTTGAATTTTGTATTTGACAAGGCCACACATCTGCAAGCAGCGAGCGAACTACATGGCGGTGGCAGTTAAGACTCTTGCGCATTATGCACACCATGAAATTTCTAAGTTGATGGACCAGTGGTGACGGCACACACAGAGCACCAGAAATTAATGCTCGCTAGTGTGGTTGGTAACAAGGGCACCCATATACGAGATATGATTCGTATTTTTTTGTGTGCTAAAGGTACACCAGCGTAAAAAGGGGAGCTGGTGGTTCCGTAGCACTCTTGAGAGGTCGTTAAGGGTCCCCTCAAGGCCAGATTGAGAACCCCTGCTGAAGTACAGGGTTACGAATGCACAAGGTAATGATGCACGTACAGGAGAAATGAACATTCATTGGCAAGAGGCCCACAGCAATGCGAGAGTCTGAATGCATTAACACTGCGTCATTCTTGCTTGTCAATGACAAGAGCTCGGCAGTTGTCTGTGTGATTAGCTTATGCAATGTGCTTGCGACAGTACAGATACATTTCGCTTCTTACCATTTGATGTGCAAGTGAATTTTTCAGATGGAAGAGAGAGCTGGGAGGCCACCACTCTGCCAGTCATGTTGTTTTCCACATCTTTTTCTTGTGTGCAGCAGTGTTAAATAAATGCATTGCTTGTTAGGTATCGCTTCTTGGCACTCTTTTATTATGCTAATTTTTCTAATGTATATACCATACATAGTTGTCTAATGGCATGATTGGTGTAATGGTTCCCAGCTTAAGAGTTTCCTAAATATACACTAGAAGGAACCCTGGCGCTAGTGTCTATGGGTGCTGCAGTGCACTGCACTTCAGCGAGCTTGGAAATGTTGGGTAGTACACGGACCTTCGTACTTCTAGCTTCGTGTATGTTCATGTGGCTTTCATCCCAACCAGAACACAACCAATGTGGCTGGTAATCCAAGCCAAGTCCTCGTGCTTAGCAGCCGTTAAGCCACTGTGGCTGATACTCATCTTTCTGTGCTTTGCATAATAATGGTTAAGAAATGCCTTTTGATGGTTCCTTTTTTATATAAATATTTCTCGCCCATGTTTTTTTTCCTATCCAGTACTTGGACAACTTGCCGGCCCGCACATCAGCCGGCACTACTGTAGTGATTTCGTGCCAACAAGACCTCAAAGCCTGCGCACGAGCAAGAAACAACGGCGTTCCAGTGGTTGCCGCGGAATTCATCCTTTCTGGACTGCTTCGGCACAGTCTGGACGTGGATGCGCATCGTCTCGAGTGAGAACTGGAAGCTTCCGGAGAAGCGAGTTCAACCAGGCAGCATTGTCTCCATTCACCGGCCTTTTTTTTTTCTCTTTTTTTATGTTAATCGACAGCCAGAATTGCTGTACAGTCATAAGCATTTATTGTATATATTGTAAAAGAAAAAAAATTAACCTCTACTGTAATATATGCCTTTTTTTTTTAATTGAGACGAGTCTCTCTTACATTAGCCGCCTTTGTGCTACGCAACTGTATTCAACAAGTGAACAAATAATTTCTTTTCTAACGTATCATTACTTCTTTTTTACCTAGTGTTTTTATTCCTTGACATTGCAGGCACTGTCATGCGTATTAATATTGTTCCAATAAATACTTTTGCAAAAACAGTACTTTTCGCACCACTCTGCTGTACTGAAAACAAGGGTGAAAAGTTTGGCAATCTAAAGGTACACAGAAAGAACTTTCTCTCGCATCTTTTGTACCAGCTACTCATAGTATAAATACTCGAGGCTACATTAGTCCTTGTAGACCTTGCGATTACCCCATTTCACTTTTATTTAGATAGCAAGTATATAGACACTCTGGCTGGAATTTTACCATTGCCGTCACGTCGCATGTGTGTGTGCATGCACGTGTGTTTGTGTATACATATAAAAGCCACAAAAAAATTTCGAAGAAAAATTTTTGAAACACGTGAGCGGAGGTTCAAACCTGCAACTTCTCGCTCTGCAGTGCGCTCACAGTTGCACTATATGCCTCTCGTTTTCCAAGATACTAATGGCAGAATACAAACACGTGCCTTTGGGTGAAATGTACGAGATGCTTCATGTGGCCAAATTAAAGTTATGCGAGACGTGGGCCATGCTGCATTGCTGTCTGCGCTGCGCTTGCATCTTATCACTGGCCACCCACGCTTTTCGTTGGTCGCCATTTTGGCCTTCCTCTGCTTCAACAAGCATTCATATCGAGATAACGTGATGGTGAGTTGGGACGGCACTTTCGCAGTACTTTATGACAGACACGTGTCTGAAAGATCATGCAGGCAACACCTTGGGCCACCTCGCAGCAGGTTGCTGTAGAAAACTAAGCCGCCGCATCACCAGCGTTACCTGTAATCGATTTGCATAGACTCGGATTTGGCCAAATGTGTCTAGTGTTTACAATCTGTCAGATGAAATATTGCTACTTCAGCTGCAATGCATAATGTTCATGTGACGTCACAGACGGCTTCTCAGCACTGTGTGCCCAAACACGACCCATGTCTAGGTCACGGCCTTTGGCTGAGACATCGAGCGGCCGTAACCCAGACATGGGTGTCGCTGCGACTTTTTACTGCATTAGAGAGAATCGGTGCAGGTAAGAACAAGCAGTCGCTCAGACCCTGCGTTCTTTTGTGCTTTCCCCGCTTTCTTCTGTTCAGCAGCCACACAAAGGGTGAACACGCTAAACGCGAGGGGCACCAACGCTAATCCGATGTCACAGCTCCTTGCTCTGCCCGTCTCAATCGGCAGGTACCCAGACATCGTGGCCTTAGCGTCTTCAGTGCACACAGATGGTATTGTTTCCAAGGGACTCCATGTCTGCTCACATAAAAGCCAACGTAGCTACCCCCAGTGTAATCTCATGTTGCACAGAACACCCCCAACACATTTTTGTGTGACCATACACACACACAAAAAAAAGCCGGGAAACGTGTAGAGGCTAGCTCACACCTGTGACTCTCGTACCAGTTCTGTGAACAGGTTGGTTACGAATGGACACTGATTGATTTTTCAGTTGCGTGGCTGCAGTTGCAAACCTCTGAACTATTCACGTGCACAATAACAGGAAGTCTGCTTACTTTACGGGGCGATGGGAATGCGAGCCATGTGTGCTAGTACCTAGACGTTTATTGTGTGTGGTTACGAATAAAAGTCGCACGCCGCTCCAAACATGGGTGGCCTTTTTGGTCACCAGCTGCAGATGGTTGCATGACCAGTGTAAGTCACAGGTGCGTACAGGCATTTCACTTGCACCTTTGAGAACCAGATCCTTTTGGAGCACTTCGAAGGCCTTGTGGCAGTCCACACGGCCAAACTGGTTAACATGCCTTCTCAACACATCCAGCACGATATTTCACGTTACTGCTCAAGAATGTTGTGGAAGCTACGTGTGACAAGGCTATCCTAATGCATAGGGGTCTGGATTTCTCGCTAGGCAGGCTGCCAGAAATCTTATACACAGCAAGACGTATAGGTAGGCAACATAAATGTGGACATGCCCAGCAAGACCTAGCATGATTCTCTCCATTGCAAGATTCTTTACCATATCGTGCAAGATTTAATCTATCCATGAGTTTCAAATGTCATGGGCGATCTTACTCATTCCAGCGGTTATGATTACCTGGCCACAAAATTGCCGCGGGGCATTCGGAGAGGCCTGCTTGCATTGCTTGGCTCCACTGTCCTGAGCTACAATTAGGCTATGCCCCCAATTCTAGGCACCATTGAGTCCAAGTTGTTCAAGAAATGGAAAACACCTAGAAGACCTCTGCACATGGCGATGCCACCTAGCAGTATCAAGATACAGGCAAAAGTGTTTCAGATTTTTGTCATATTCAGATGTTTTAAAAAATTCTACATGGCTTGCATTAGGTGCATGATAAACCACGGTCGTGTCTTCTTGCAAGCCGGCTACCTTCTCGGAGCTTTTAAGTCTCCTACTCGGCTGTCGTCTTGTTTAGACAGGGAAGCAGCCTGCATTACTCTAGTTTCTGTGCTGCCTACATGGTGCCATTTTGCCGGCTTTGTAAGATATGGGGCTTGAGGTGGCTTCTGTTTGCATGGCTGTCTACATAGCTGTCTATGGGGAGACATCATATGTGGGCCTGACCCAGATGTGACGATGCTACCAGCTAACTACCACACCCCGCAGGATCAACCGCGCTAATGGATTGCCAAAATCGGCGTTGGTTGGTATGCGTGATTGCTAGTGCCAATGGGCGCTTTCTATGTAAAAGGATGGAAGTGTTTTCTCATTAGTCGTAGTAAAGCAGTTTATATTTGAATAATTATTTTATCTCACCTGATTCTTGGCCGGACCAAAACTGCATGCGAGTCAATCGGAGGATGACTGCTAATCCAGACTGGAAGAGCAAATATTTAATTTCATTTATTTTATCCTCAAGGTACAGATGTACATAGCAGAGGAAGATCAAGAGGCTACGTATGAGGCAATGCTTGATTATGCGTAAATAAGACGCAAGAAATTTCTGACAACTCAGCGAAAGGGAAAAAAATTTCAGATATTTTTAGCAAAAATCATAGTGAATCATACCTAAAGAAAATAAGGACGCCTAGAATGTCATGCAAGGAAGATAATACTAAAGAAATGAAAATGTTAAGTGATTTTTTGGTGATTTGTGGAAGATACATGCTTTTTTTTACTTATATAATTGAAAAGAATCGGCAGAAGTACACAATTGCCGCGAAATCTCTGTCATGCTAGTTCCCTCTCTCCACTATCTCACATTCCCCATTTGCACAAAAGTGCCGAGACGCACCGCACACCGGGAGCATAGTTCGCTACCGGTGCCGTTCGTTGTCATCGCGGGTCATCGAAAACCGACGCCTTGAGCGGCGGCGCGTCATCTAGTGAGCATGCTTAGAATAGCCGGATAGTACAGACCGGGGCCGCAAGCATAAGAAGCTTGCCGAGAAGCTCCTTAAGAAAGATAAAATACCTCGAATGGAACGGGGTTTAAACCTGAGCACTCATTATGGCGGCCCAGTATTCGTTCTTTTAAAATGAAAAGTGCTCTATGTCACAGTTTATCAATACTTCAGTGACGTATTTCCGTCACGGGAATGGCGTTGAAAAAAAAAAACACGCACTATCAGAAAACAAAAAAAGTTCCGTCGTTAGGAGTCAAACCCACGGCCTTTCAGTCGGCAACAGCATAGCTTGGGTGCGCTGCCCACTGCGCCACGGCTACGTGCCCTGAAAAAATTTATAAACGCGCTTTTTACATCTAACACTGTTCTTTCACAGCGCTCTTGGTAAAGCGAAGTAGTGCACGATTGATGACCGTGACGTCTACGATTAAAGTTCAACGCGTCCATCCCATTCGGCGTATTTCCAACATGAGAAGAGCTATTTAGTCGATGCGTTAACACGACGCCAGATGGCGACATTATCTCTAGCGTCAGTTTCGCTCATAGCATCATCCATCCGTGCATATATATATATATATATATATATATATATATATATATATATATATATATATATATATATATATATATATATATATATATATATATATATATATATATATATATATATATATATATATATATATATATATATATATATATATATATATATATATATATATATATATATATATATATATATATATATACCAAAAACAAAAGGGATGCTTGGTCCGGGTAAGATTATCCGCATAGGGAAGACGCACGTACGAAGTGATTTTATTGACGTTTCGGCCGCGGGTCCGGCCTTCATCAGAATACAGTTTATGGAACGAGTGCTGTTTATATACATGTGCATATCAATAAGATACAAACATGAAAACCGGCATGAAAGGCGATATATGGGCATATATATATGCAAGTCACACAATATGAAGGGCACCTAATACACGAGTAAAAAAATATTGCTTCCATGCGCGAGCACGTTGTTTACAAATAAAATAAAACGCATAAAAGATAAAGCACATAACATGAAGAGTAGTCCGACCGGTAAAAGCAAGGGAAAAAAAGGGAAAAAAAACTATAAAATACTAATAAAAAATCACAAAGACCTTACAAAGCTGCTACGTAATCAACGGATACAGACAATGTAGTGCGACTTGCTGAGCAAGGTTGAAAAAAGATGGACAGGGTGATACAGGTTACGCAGATAGGCAACTAAGTTTTCCTACGTTTTCATTCAGACCAGATGCGACGGCGTTGAACTTATAGATGAGGAATGATTCACGGGCTTCTCTCTCATAATTTGTGCGGAAACCAGATTCTAGTAATGTGACCTGTAGATTTTCAAAAGAGTGGCCAGGGAGGTGCACGTGTCTTGAAATGGGCAAGTGGGGCAAGGTGTTAGCATGAGATTTATGGTTGTTACAAACGCAGTCTAAAAGGCCCTTCTGTTTGACCAATGTACTGTATTTCACATAGCGCACATTCTATCATGTATATCACGTTCTTAGAATCGCAGTCAAGATTGCCTTTGATTTTTAAGGAAAAGTTGGAACCAGTACTGGTGACCTGTTGGCATGTGCGCATGTACGGGCATACTTTGCATCGCGGTTTTTGGCAAGGATGGCACCCGATCGTGTCAGGACTGTTTGCTTTCGATGATGATGACGATGAGAGTATGTCTCGAATAGTTTTAGCTTTGCGATAGACTGCTTTAGGTGGTTCGGTGAAAATGGTTCTTAAGCGTTCACTTTGCATTAGAATATTGTGGTGCTTTCTCAGCACATTCGAAACACGTGGAACTGACGCAGAATGGGTAAGAACTAAGTTTGTCTGCGGTGAGGGAGTCGAGTTTTTAGCAGCGCACAACAGCGTTCTACGATTATGCTTGCATAATCATATATGCATAATCGACTATATATATATATATATATATATATATATATATATATATATATATATATATATATATATATATATATATATATATATATATATATATATATATATATATATATATATATATATATATATATATATATATATATATATTATGAAGTCTTGGCTTGGAAGACCTTTATTAGGCCCGAAGAACCGGCAGCCGACAGCTGAGATGAACGGACCAAGATGATGATGCTCCGTGACAACGATGAGGATGCATGAGCAACACATGATAATGATGATAATGTACAGATGAAGAGGATTGGTATACTAAATGCCCACAATATATATATATATATATATATATATATATATATATATATATATATATATATATATATATATATATATGAGATATAACAGACAGTAATGCCAAAGAATGTACAGGGGAAGTTATTAAAACCAATGCAATGTAAATAACAAGAAAGAAAAGTGGATGAAAAAATTACCAACTGTGAGCAGGAATCGAACCTACGACCTTCGAATCGAACGCGTAATTCGAAGGTCGTAGGTTCGATTCCTGCTCACAGTTGGTAATTTTTTCATCCACTTTTCTTTCTTGTTATTTACATTGCATTGGTTTTAATAACTTCCCCTGTACATTCTTTGGCATTACTGTCTGTTATATCTCATTAATATTGTGTTAAAACACGGAAAAACGAGCCCTTAGTTATACACTTCTTTCCCTTATTTTATATATATATATATATATATATATATATATATATATATATATATATATATATATATATATATATATATATATATATATATATATATATATATATATATATATATATATATACAATGCCCCTTAGCACAGCTGCTATTTTTAGGCGGTGCATTTCTCGTCCGACTACGTTAGACTTGAACTAGTTTTGAGACCTCATACTCAAGAAGGTGAAATCTACAGTGCGAATTTGTAGGGACACGCTATGTTCCGCTTCGCCAACTGTAAACTATTGGAGCAGGGCTACCCAGGATTTCTTTTTCGAGGGGGTGTGGTTTGCAGCACAACGCCTAACTTTGGCAATTGGTGGTCCCTGTGAATGCCTGTAACTATTTTAGTATACCCCGAAAAGTTAAATTATCAAAACATTTCACGGTGTAGGGGGTTCAGATTCCCTTCCTCTCCCCTCTTCCCCTGTGGCTTTTTGGTTCTGCGTGTGTGTGACACAGTATTTGTTTTTCAATCTCACAGCTTTCTGAGCACAGATGACTTCCGATAAATCAGCTCGGTTATTCTGAACATTCTAGACGCTTAATCGACGAAGAAAGAGTTAAGAGAGAAGAAATCAGTATAAGACACACCCTTTCTGAATTATGTTCGATCTTTCACAAGGGCTTTTATGGAGCTCAAATTCAGTAGATGGGCGTGTCATACCTCGAGGGCCATGGCATCATGTGCTAGACATGAATGATGGGCAGGTGCGAATAAATCTGCGTCAAGAGATCGCGACGGATGAGCCGAAGCGCATAGCAGTTCCCGCACGCGGCTCTTTCAGTACTATTCGACTGCAGCGCCGCCGCTGCGGGCAACGCGGAAGGGATCAGGCGGCGAGGCGCGGTCGCGTCACTCAACACTTCTAGTACACTCTAAACAAAGCGCACGAATGCCTCGCAAATGTGTGCCTTGTAAGTGCGTAAGGCAGGGGCTTTGGCAGAATTTTCATACCGGGAGGTGGGGCACGGGCCGGTGCGCTATATGCACCTCCTGGCTACGCCCCTGGCGTGGGGTAGCTGACTAATTGGATCTCAACTTACTAGCCACGGTGGTCTAGTGGCTAACGTGCTCGGCTGCTGACCCGCAGGTCGCGGGATCAAATCTCGGCCATGGCGGCCGCATTTTCGATCGAGACAAAAAAATGCTTGAGGCCGGTGTGCCTGGATTTAGGTGCACGATAAGGAACACCAGTTGGTCCAAATTTCCGGAGCCGTCCACTACGGCGACTCTTATAATGACGTGATAGTTTTGAGACGTTATACCTTAAGAATTACCGAATCCCAACCTAACAAAAATCACAGTGGGGCGAAGCGTTCGTCAGTCCGTCCGTCCATGCGTCCGTCCGTACGTCCGTCTGTACATTCGCGCGGCCTTCCATCTGTATGTCCGTCCTTCTATCTAGTGAACACTCAAAAGTACTGCTATCTCACATCTTTTCATTATGTATATTCATCATATACAAGTACCGTCATGCAGCGGACGTTTTAAGGACCGCTGTTTTGGGTATGTGCCACCGGTGGTTACGCACTTCAATTAACGAGGGACGCACAAGCCACGCCATAAGGAGCTTCGCCCCTAAAATTATTGTTGATGGCGTAGTGGCCACTTTGCCAGCATACTTGTATTAGTAGACCGAAGAGAGCAGGAAGCGACTTCATACACCAAGGAGCCGCGCGGTTCTCGTGCTGGCTCCGAAAGTCCCTGAAAAATTTTAGCTGGCTCCACGTGGGCAGCGACCCTTCCGGCCCAGGCCGCAAGCGCTGGACTGGAGTTTTAATAAGCTCTTCCCACGTTGACTGATCGAGCGGGCTGGCCGGGGCGTTTTTTTTGGGGGGGGGGGGGGAATTCATTTGTGATATTGTGTCCAGGCTAGGGACGGCACCAAGATTTTTAATAAGAAGGGGGGGGGGGAGGCACGCACGGCAAGTGAGTTCCTTCAGGGGAGCGGGGAATTTAGGCGTTGTGTTTCGACTATGCTTTATTTTTTTTTATTCAGTTACCCTCAAGGCCCGAGGGCATTACAGAGGGGAGTGGGTACATACATACATGTATAGCATACAAAGCAAAATACAACAACAGAAAAATTGCAATCGTCGCTTGCTACAGGGTTGAACTGAGGCTACGTACAAATAAAATTAGTGACGGCAATTTTAAATAAAGCAGCATCTTTTATACCAACAATATCACAAGGAAGATGATTCCAGCATCCAGATGTTTTTGGCACAAATGAATTATGAAAACACTTGGTGTGCGCTAAAGGAAGTCCTAGTTTATGGCGATGATCAATGTGAGTGGAAACATAAGTTGGTTGGGCCAATAATCTGCTTCTGAGTAACGGATTGGTGAAGTAAATTTTATGGAATATACACAGCCGAGAAACTTTCCTGCTCTTGCGGCGAAGGGGGGATTGGCGGAAATTTGGGGAGGGGTCTGTATCCTCCTCCCCAATACCTCCTGATGGCGCCGCCCCTGGCGCGTTCACGTGGCTACGTACAAACCACAATTCCGAAACATATCCAGTAAAACAGGTCGTCTTTTAAAGCGAAAGGTGTTACGGGGATCACAACGTGCGGCGCCGTATTTGTCCGCCGCCACCGCCGGTGTCCGTAACCACAATCGCACGAAATAATAATAATAAAAAAGAATTAGTAAATAAAAACACCAAGGACAGAGCGGAATTCGAACCCGGGTCCCCAGAGTGCCAGCCCAGTATATTCTACAACGGAGCCACGCCGATACTTCAAACTACATTACAAACTCGTTTGAGGTGGGCTTCACTGAAAAAAAAAAAAAAATATCGAGTAAAAAGGGTGTCTTTTTGTCCCACAACAATAATCGTCATCAGGCTTGCGTGCTCTTCCTTTCTTGAAAACTCGGCGCTGGCCACTTTACCATCGAGAATGCAATGTAACCCTGATAATGGTCATGTCGATCGTGACCGGAATGTATCGGGCGCGGGGCGATAGCGCAAGGATGGACCGCAATATAGATGGCGATTATTGTTGTGGGATAAAAAGGCACCCTTTTTACTCGCTCTTTTTTTTTTTTTAGAGTGTTGATGCTGGGAAAGGGATCGCGTTAGCATAAGTGTAATAAGGCGTTTTATATCAGCAAAGGCACAACGTACCAGGCGTCGCACAATGCGAATTGCGTAACGAGCAGGTCGTCCAATGCTGCAACCCATTACAAGCTTGTTCTTGATCGCCTTGTCTTGTCTTGTCTCCTAGGAGATCTTGGCTCATACCAAGATCTCCTAGGAGACAAGACAAGACAAGTGGGTATGCGCTACAGTTAATACGGGCACAATAATTCTTCGTCGTCGTAAGCCACTGCATTAAAAAAAATGCACAAAATTACTTGCAAGTGTGTAGCGGATGCCACGCTTCTCCGAAGAATGACGAATGATAGCACAGTGAATTCCGGCCTACTACACAAAAATGATTATGTATGGCGTAGCGGGTACCCAGCAAAGGTTCTTTTAGCAGTTACCCAAAGAGTGTTTAGAAAAAGGCTATGAAAGGCCGCTCTTCCAGCTTTTACTGTTCTACGCGTTGCGCACAGGCCTGGCTTTTTTTTTATAATCACAATTACAACAAAACGCGTCAGTTATATTTTTTCTTGGTTCCCTATGTTCATTCTCATCAAAATTGCGTTCATATACACACCATTTAGATGACGCCTTCCCAGACAACACTCGACGACCTGAGGTCGTCCTCATATGGTACAAACGTCCTCGGCAGTTTCAGGACGTCCTCATTTGGTCCTCTAGTCGACACTTGCAGGATTATCCCCAAAATGCCCCTTTGAGACCTTTTTAAGGACGAAGAATTGTCCTGATATCGTCTGCTCGAGGACGTTTTGAGGATATGCATGTTTCGTAGGTGCATGCAGCTTTCGCAATTCGTGTTTGGTTAATTTTCTGGCTGTTAACGAATAAGTCCACGGGATTTCGTATGCCTACTTTCGAGTCATAATAGTAAAGTACTTCTCGATCATTAAAATGAGATAGTTACACGAGGAAGCACTTCAAGCCAACACGAGAAAGACGTGTTCTTTTATTTATTATTTATTTATTTACTTTGTAAGTGATCGTAGGCCAAACTTTCTGCCTGCACGTTTTCGTTGGTCGTGATCTACCGCCGACGTGCATACGGAATTATATCGCACTGACTGTGGTCTGACCCGTTTCCCCAATGAACGCACGTGCGGCAGACCAAGTTTGGTGCGAGTATAAACGGTGTCGGCTCCAAAATGAATGCAGGCGTGAAAACTGTGAATAGCGAGCACGTTATTCTCGAGTGTCCAGTGTTGCAATGCCGCACGGTCCCATCGAGCAGACGACAACTGACCATGCTGACGACTGGGCTGGCCTAGGTTATCGTGAATAGAGCAGCATTGGAACTAGAACGCTGTGGGAAAACGAATGGGCGACTGAAGTTGTGGTGGTGCTAACAAAAAAAAAGCAGTACCTTAATGCGGTCACCATGCGCAGTCAAGGTGCTTTTAAATCTGGATGTCTACGACACTGTTTACCCATTTTAAAGTGACGCAACTATCATCATCATCATTATGGGCCTGCAGTAAGTCAAGTCGAGTCATTGGTCGAGTCAACATTCCAATACAACACTTCTCGCCATAGAGGAAGCTTCTCGCAGAAGCCCTCAAAGAATCGTAAGCATGCCAGGTGAGTGTCTTCTGTTAAATTTTCATATTGAAGTTGTAAGCCGCAAAGGTAAATAAATAAAAAAAGAGAGGACAGTTGATTTTCAGCCTCGCGCTGTATATCTTTACTGCTTATTCATGTATGTATGTACAAACCAACTGACTAGCCTAACAACGTGTTCTGGTGGTGGGTGTTCTTTGGTCTAGCCACCATTCTACTGTGCTCTGTGCTGTTCAAGATGGCTGAGAGCGCGGATCGCAAATTTCGGCGTGAAATTAATCGGCGCGTCAATGCTAGTTTTCAGCTTATTGACAGTGAGGCCGATGTCATAAATGACACGCGGTACGTTGACCGAGATTCCCGCAACGCCGAAAGAGAGAGCGACTTGCCCTCCGAGGCTTGTGCGGTCGACCTCGAAGACGGCCATCGTCGCCTTTGTGTTCATGACAGAGAACGGCCTTCGGCACACTCCTCGATCGTTCCAGAAACGGATGTGCCCCAAGGACACGTTTTGATTTCTGGCGACGCGTGCTACCCCAGCGGCTGCAGTGTTTCTGTGCCTCACGATCACACAGACTTCGAACGGCGTGCCTTCCATGACAGCAGCGCTGCGGCTTCGACTTCGGCGACCTCGCAGGTGAGGCAGAGGGATTCTTTCGAATTGGCACCGACTGGGAGTAACGAAGAGCAAGTTTGTGAACGCGGCAGTGTGGACAGCTTGCTGGCCTTTCGTGAGAGACTGCAAGCGTGGGCCTTACAATCTCGCGCATCGCACACTTCAGTTACATCGCTCTTGAGAGTACTACAGTCCCACGAATGCTTCAGCGCGCTCCCTTCAACTGCAAGGGCATTGTTACAGACGCCCAAGAAGTGCCTGGAAGTGTTGCAGCTGGCCGGCGGGAAATACCATCATTTCGGCCTCAGTGCAGGCCTACAGCGAGTGCTGCAAGATTGTGCAGAACTACCAAGAATTTTGAAGCTTAGCTTCAACATTGACGGTCTGCCGGTTTCAAAAAGTTCACGGGGCCAATTTTGGTGCATACTGGGACGCATAAGTAATTTGGAGGACAAAGCACCATTTATAGTGGGTGTTTTTTTCGGAAGCAGCAAGCCCAACAACGCGAATGATTTTTTGCGACCATTTGTTTGTGACATAAATGCTGCTATCACAACAGGGATTACCATTGGAGAAACTGCAATTCCTGTTAGCTTGTATGCCCTCATATGTGATGCACCAGCAAAGGCATTTGTATTATATGTCAGAAGCCACACAGGCTATTACAGCTGCACCAAATGTGACGTAAAAGGTGTCTACTGTGAGGGCAGGGTGTGCTTCCCAAACGTCAATGCTCGCAAGCGAACAGATGACAGCTTTCGCTTAAAAGTCCAGGAGGAGCATCACACAGGCGAAAGTATTCTTGAGGAACTTCCTTTTGACCTAGTGAAAGATATACCATTAGATTACATGCACCTTGTGTGCTTGGGTGTCATGAACAAGCTCTTGACACTGTGGGTACGTGGCCCAAAAGTGACCAGACTTGGAAGCAAAGTGCGTCTTGAGATGTCGGAAAAAAATTCTCAAATTGCACGGTGTGTTCCATGTGATTTTAGCCGAAAGCCGAGGAGCATTGCTGAACTTGATCGGTGGAAAGCGACTGAGTTTCGCTTTTTTCTTTTATATGGAGGACCCGTTGTTTTGTCATCACTGATTCCTGCACACATGTACAAGAACTTCTTAGCTTTACATGTGGGGATCTCTGTTCTTTCCACACCAGCTGCACCTGCAAGTGAGATAGAGTATGCCGGAAACATGCTCAAGTTTTTTATCCGGACATTCATAAGCATTTATGGCAAAGAGCATGTTTCACACAATGTGCATGGCCTGTGTCATTTGGCAGATGATGTTACACACCTTGGCCCCTTGGACTCATGGAGTGCCTTCCCATTTGAAAACCATATGTCCTCGTTAAAGAGAATGCTGAGAAAGCCAGACCTTCCCTTGGAGCAACTTTGCAACAGGCTTGCTGAGCAGGCACACCGTCCTCTGAGGCATAAGAAAACTGAAAGCCATGTCGTATTTGCTGCAGAGCATGCTGACGGGCCACTTGTTGCTCCATGCCGAGGCCCCGAGTTTAAAAAAGTAACATTGCCTGGCAATGTCATTCTTAGAGCTGAAAAGAGAAATGGGTGCTGTAGGCTAAGTGATGGGTCAATCGTCGTTATTGACAATTTTGCTCATCTCCCGTGCGGTGAGCCATGCATAATTGGAAGGAAGTTCCTCAAGTGTGAAGATTTTTATTCTCTGCCATGCCCTTCCTCCATACTGGGAATTTACTCAGTGTCTCAGCCTTCTAGTCTGCGGTATTGGCCTCTGAAGAACATCTCACAGAAATGCCTGAAAGTGTATTTGAAAAGGAAAAGCATTGTTTTCCCTCTTTTGCATGCTACAGTGCACATGTAATAAACTTTCACAACTGTGTCAGAATGTATACAGAATTTGAATTTGGCTTCTCTTTCTTTTGCAAGGTCAATACGTTGTCGTTCTCTTCCCAGAAGAGGATGATACATCTGGGATCATCCTCAAAAGTTGGCTGAAAGGCGACGGCTGCCTGTGGCCTCGACAAACTAAATATGTACATAGTTTGTTGAAGGCGAAAGCGACTCCAGGGGCTGACTGGATAGAAGTGCCTTGCACTGTTGTCCGAGAATTTGGTAAATTATTCCTTATTTATGCTGTTTTACTGCACGTTTTTCAGCGATTTGGTCAGCAATGAAGTAAAAGGTATGTAATAAACTGCAATTTCAGCATTGTAACTCTAATTGCCACTTTAGATCAAAGTAACTTCTTAAAAGTTTAGATGGGTTCGAGAATATCAGGAAAAGATATCAGAAGATGGCTTCGAAGAATATCAGAAGATAGCTTCGAGAATATCAGGAAAAAAAGAACAATTATGCGAAATCAAGTATCTCATATTTTGTGAATACTTGCATGTCAGCTGTCATTGCAGCAAAATTTAAATGATCCATTTTAATATCATGGGTGACTCTTAGTACCTGCTTGGTAATGACTTATGCAAAGGAATTGGAGTTCTACTTGTTATGTGTGACAGATCTGAGAAATGATCATGCTTATCATTTAATTAGTAGTTGTTGCCCTTCTTTCTGCAGATACATATGCCGAAGCACGGGCAAATCTGCCAAGGGTAGAAAATGGATCCAACTTGGACGGCGAGGCAGAACTTGGGAAAGGCAGAAGAAAAAAAAATAAGAGATCCTATGAGTCTGAAGATGATGAAGGGGCACCATCACCTCCAGCTTCAATGATAAGACGTATAACACCATTTTTGAACTTTACGTAAAGTGAACTGCTTGTACTTATGTTTTTTAATAGTATTGAATCTTTTTACATCCTGCAATGCCTATTTTACAATGATAGCCCCACGGAATTGCTCACACTGTTTTCTGTTATCTACCGCCAAAAGTAACACTGGGTTATCTGGCTTTAGGGCTGTGAAATGCTGATTCTGGCTTGCTTTCTTAGGGAGAAAACACAAGCGACCAAGAAATTTAGAGAATCGGCCACTGCCCACCCAGCCACGGTCATTGGAACATGAAGGTGATATGCTTCTGGGATAAAATCCTGTTTTTTTTTCTTGCTATTTTATTTATCTCTCCTCTTTACAACCCCTTTTTCTACACCCCTATGCAGGGTGGCAAACTGGTTAATAACTCCATGTTAACCTCTATTTACTTTTCATTTTCCTTTCCAAAATGTCATGTCAAATAGCATATGACATGCTTCTGACCTGCGATAACTGAGAATGTCAGCACGCATTTAAGTACTCGCTTCCAACCAAGAGTTTTTGCCAAAGGGGATATTGTACGTAAACCATGCACATCAGTTTTAGAGCAGCTCTTGAACACCCGTTCTTGCATTGAGTGGGGTCGCCATGGCCATCAGTGGCCTGATGGACATGAAAAAGTAACTGATAGACACAAAAAATTAAAACTGAGAAGAGAAATACCCAGGGTCGTATCGAATTTGGACACTTGCCCTTTGCTTGGTGTTGAGTATTCCACGACAGAGTGATGCTAGCGCTTGAAATTCATTTTTTATATCATTCTCACTGCACAGATTTGTAACTTTGATTATGTTGTAGACGGAGCTGATTTCATGCAAGGTTTGCAGGTTTTCAGGAGCCATGAAGAAACAATGGAAAATTTGTCTAATCTTCACATGACTATTCTACTGTCCCATTACCCGCTGATTTTTTCTTGCCTCTGTTTTCTAACAGGGTATGCAGACAAGGCAGGGCGGCAACCACTGCAGCAGCATCGCACCACAGGCCAGGAAGGGGCTTTATGTAAGACTATGTTTGATGAACAGCTCAAAGTGCATGTGTAGAATTACATTTCAAAGCTTCACTTATGTTTCTGCAGTGACTAGATCCAATATCAGTGAAGTGCCTGCGTTCGACTCCAGTTCACCAGCAGGCATTAGGCCATCACAAAGAGCCCCTTCACCGAGAATGGCATCACCTGAGGGTCAAAATGTTTACAGAGGTTCATACAGCAACAACTGCAGACCTCTGGGTAAGTGATACAAAAGCTGCCTTCCATGGGTGTCACTTTACGTGTGAAGTCTACCTTCATATTTATTGTGTGTTATGTATGCAAGTTGTTATTTTACTTTAGGCACCAAGTTTTCCATATGCTAAGCAATATGTTTAGTCTAAAGCTATGGTAGAGCTAAATGGCATGGATGCTTCTTTTCAGTTTTGGAGCAACTTACTAACTGTAGTTGGTGTGTCAAGTGTAAATGTAGTTCCAGCCTTCTAAACTCTGGAACAACTAAAGCTTTGCATCACTTTGCAACTAAAGCTTTGCAGCAAGTGTTGATGGAAAGATGGTGGGAGCTTCGCGTAACTGGCCAAAATAACTGTCCCATCACTCTGATTCTTGTCCCTTTTCTTTTTTATGCAGACAATCTTGAAGGGCCACCATTTCAGCAGCATTACAGCAGTCAGCAAGGGGCTTCATGTAAGACGGTATTTTTGATAAAATGCTCAGGGGCTGTTTTTAGAATTGTGCAGCTTAAAAGGCTCATCTATGCTTCTGCAGGGACTGCACCCAATAATTGCCACGAGCCTGGCTTAGGCTTTCCCTCAACATCATCTATGCCTGCTCAGAGAGCAGGATATAATGAGGGGCAAAATGTCATCAGGAATTCTCCTACCAGTAGACACACACCTTCCAATTCCCCTAGCACTAGAAGCATACCTTTTGGTAAGTAACATTAGAGCTTCCTTAGATCGGCACCTATTGTGATGCAGACTACCTTTATATTCATTGTTTGGGGAATACAAAGTGTTTTTGCCTGTACGTTACAAAGTGTTTTTGCCGTACTTCTTCAAACAACCTATGTAGCATTATATTAATGTATTATGTTTGTGTAATTCCTGTTTTATGAACTTTGTACTTTTTCAGAGGCCGTGAGGCGAAATTTTCCGGAAACAAAAAAAAATGACATCGAGTGTGTGATTAAAGTGTGGCTTCGGCATGCTGGGGAAAAGCTCCAGAAGCAGCGCTTAAGAACTTCTCGCACTCACCATGAGGGTGAGTTTTATTATCTGTGCTGTTGAAGCTATCATAACATATGATACTTTTGCTGTTATAGTTTAAATAATTTTCTTGCCTTACTCGAATTTTGATGTGTATGCAAGCATGAACTATATAAATCATTTTCACCATTATATAATGGCTAGTTCGTACCTGCACATTATGGTAATATAATTTTCATTTTATGCTTTCAAATCTGGCATGCTGTTATTGTCTTAATATTCTTATTGATACTCTAAATTCACTTGTGCTTCAAGATATGCTGCTTTCTATTACTACAGAATGTCTTCAAAGTGTCGCGTTGTCAAGCCCATCGGATGAAGACCTCTGAAGGCACAGGGCAAGAAGTCTCATCTAGTGAAAACTGCCAAGTTTCATTCCTGAAAATAAACATGTTTTCTGTGCATTGCTGTTTTTATTGCTATACTTGAAGAAATTGTTACTGAAACCTCACAGGCAGTGCTTTAAAGAGTGTGCATGTTCAGGCACTTTTGATTGATCAGTTGTCATTTCAGCGCTCCAAAAGAAGAATTAGAGCAACTTTTCGTAAGGTCTGATGAGTGCCTAGGTCTTGTATGCTTCGTCCTCAAAAAGTACTAGACTCATCATAATGTGCTCTTTTCTGGATGCCCTGAGGACGATCTGAGGCCGGACAAACGGACTGGTTTAGGACCACTTGAGGTTCATTTGAGGGCTTCCTCAGGTCATACTTTCGTACGGTGTAGGTCATCCTCAGGACAACCTCAGGTTGTCGGAGCGTTGTCTGGGTTTCTTACATCCCAGACGAGACGTACACTGTTAGAACGAACCTTGCGTAAGCAAACTTGCAAATTCTGATCCAACAATGGATGATTTCTTTTGCTTATCTCGCTCAATGCACTGCTAGCGCGGCCGCTTCACCCCCCCCCCCCCTTTTTTCCCCCTGTCGTCTGTCACGTACTTGCATGCTCTTCTTTCCCGGTTGTTTTTTGCTATAAAACACGACGCTGTGTTTTATACCTGACTGAGGTGGCTTGAAAAAGCACATACCATACTTTGGAGTTGAGAACGCGAAACCCTCGTCGTATACGTACCTCAATTGGTAGCCCAAACCAATTGTAGCTGACGTCTGGACGAGAGACAGGCGTGTACCAAAACGCATGCAAGAAGAGTGTATTAGACGTATAAGACTCACAGCGGGTATATGTTACAGTAATTAAATCATTTAATGGTCAAGGAACCAGCTGTCAAATTGGCTTTTGGCAAAGAGCTGAACGAAACCTGACCAAACTTCTGCCGCACTCCAGTTAGTTTCGTTTCCAAAATGATGCTCTTGCCGGCCGACACAAGCGCCGCACCAAAACAATTTTCGAAACAAAAAACTATGCTTTCATACAAAGTTGCGAAAAATAAAACGATTAAAAGTACAATAAATTATTATAATTGTTTATGAAAAACAAAGTTAAACAAAATTAAATAAAAAAAGAACAAGTCTGCGGTCCTGACGTTGGTGCTGACTAGGAAGCCATTTGCCGGGGGTGTTTCGTCTTCGACCCGTTTGCACGTCTCTGCTCGGAACTCGTTGCTCAGGGTAAATAATCGATTAGCTTATTTCTCGATGACCCGCCGCAACATTGAACTGTTGCGTCGTAGCCTAACCCTGTCCGATTACGTCTCATTTTATGTGCACGTTGGGTCCTAAAGGTGTGACTCCTTGAAGGTCAGCAACGTGCTTGCATTGAATGGTTTTCGTTTCGTGCAGTAATCAGTGCGATACCCGATGTGTGCAGTGAATGAAAATGAGCACGAACAGTGATATGGCTTGACGACTTTAAGGTTGCGGCGGCAGAACTGTGTGTGCGGAGACGCTTTGCCGAAAGACTGAACGAGAAGGAATTTTGATCAATGGGTCCCGGATTCTTGTTGGGCACAACCATACGAAAGTACCGTGCAGTGAAGGCCTCACTGTTAGTTTGTGCCGTCCGTCTGGCGGGGCCTATAGGCCCCGCCAGACGGACGGCTTTCTATTATGATGTAAGCGTAATTATTAAGGTGTAAATTGTGGTTTGTTTGTGGCGTTTAACGTCTCAAAGCGAGCCTGTCGAGTAGAGCCGCAGTAGTGGAGAGGTCGGGTTAATTTCCGCTGCTTGGTGTTCGACGAGCACTATGACCATCGCACCAGCAGCATAATGAA
This sequence comes from Rhipicephalus microplus, assembly GCF_043290135.1. NCBI lineage: Eukaryota > Metazoa > Arthropoda > Arachnida > Ixodida > Ixodidae > Rhipicephalus > Rhipicephalus microplus. Next base: position 31,719,774 of record NC_134708.1, on the reverse strand, counting down.
GGAAAACAGACGAGGATGAAGAATTCGCACCTCAATCGCGGAAAGCGAAGACACTTGAAAAGAAGACCTGACAAAAAAAAAAAGCGCTCTCTCTTCGTTCTTTGCGTTATTTTATTTATTTATTGAATACTGCAGACTCGAGGTCCAAGCAGGGTGGTAATACACATACAAATAAAATAATTGCGAAACGAAACAATAAAGGGCGAAGAAGGTTGTTTGGTAGGTTAGTTCATTCATCACATGTATTAGTAAGACAGTTCCATTCACATATGGTTCTTGGAAAGTACGAATACTTCAGTAGGTCTGTGCGAGCAAAATATGGGATCAAGGCCTTTGGGTGGTGGTGGTGTCGGGTGGGCCGGCTACTGAAGGGGAAAACAAGTGTGAATTCGTACAGACCTCTCTGAATTGCTCGTATCGTAAAAGCAGTCTCGTGATATCTTGTCATGCATGGATTTTGCTTTGTTTAAAGAAATATATATAACCTCTCTTTAATTTTTATTCTCAGCGTGTGGCATCATGTCGTCTCAGCTGGCACGACCACAGTTTCACGGTCTCCTGAAGAGCTACCTTCGGAAGCACATCACGATTGCCCTGACCCTGGCGGCAGCCGGTGGAGTCGCGTGGCGGTTCATCGTGGCCAACCCGCGAAAGCAGCGCTACGCGGAATTCTACAAGTACGCCTACTCTTTTACAGTTTCCTGTCGTCTGGCTGTACCTTTCTCCACGGTGGTACTTGCAGAAAAGTTCAACAAAATGGTTGTTAGGCCGAGACACCTTTATTGGTCACTGCTAGGGGGAATCTAGTGGTCATACGTATCTGCATTTGGGGTGTAGCATCAGAATACTTGAGACTACAGCAAGCGGTGGAAGCCAGTTTAGGACACAATTCAGATGTACGATGGTCCTTCGAAATGCATCCCTCAAAACAGGAGCCACACCTGCATGTGACTAAGACATTAGTTAATATACAGGAAGGAGCACTTGTCTCTGACATTCGCTTTTACTTGTGTGTAGTCTGCGCTCTAGTTGTGCTTGTGTTACAGGAAACTTCCTTTCACCGTGCCTCTTGATAAAGGCTGAACATGACACTAGTGCAATTAAGAAAGAACTCCTGAAATTGGAGGGCAGTGTATTTGCCAATGTACTCTCGGCAGTTGCTACACGAGGCATTGGACAATTTGAGGGCCCCTGCATAGCTGACCTCAGATTGCAAAATAGAATCACAGTTGCATTCAATGAGGGTGAGAATGCTTGAAGCCCATGGACTTAGCTTTAGGTGTACATTATGGAACATCAGATGATCCAAATTCCCTAAGCCCTCCACTATGCCATCCCTAATAATCATATCGTGGTTTTGGAACATAAAACCCAAACTATTGGTTCTCCTGCGGAGGAGTCCACAGTGTTCCATGCTCATAGTGTTTACGAGCTTATCGGCACTTCTTACAAATCGTTGCTTTCCTTTCAACATGATGCCGTGAAAGAGCTCATTTCACAGGAATGTGAATGTCAGTGTTGGTGACATCATTAGTAAAAGATTATCATTTTGGCCGTGACTGAAAAATTTAAAAAGATGCAAATATAATGAGGGAAGCAGGTGTTCTACTACAGAGCCCGCTAATTCTTAAAACTGCTTCTGAAATAAACTTTATATGTTAATGTTGTATAGTGAAGGGAGTCTCCTTATTGCATGTTACATTGCATGGCAGAAGCATAGAATCGTGTCAGGCATCATAACTAGTGAATTGCATGTTGAGTGGGTGTTTTGAAGGGCTACCTCTCACAAACTGCTCATACGTATTTAATCATCACGGGCAGCAAAAGCATAAAGTGAACAGCTGCGTAGGTTTGTACGTCGCCTTGCTTATACACATTAGGGCCCTTTGCTGACTTGCAAGGGAAGAATTATGGCGTCGTGGGTGCTTAGCAACTGTACTTGTACTAGGTGTTCTAGGATACTTCAAAACTGTCAGTGCTACATGCATAGTCGGTTCGTTTCCTTATGGCATAGCTGAGGCATGCACATGGAACCAAAGCCAGGCTAGCATTTGAGAAGGCGAAATGCATGACGCCCATTTGCCTACTGTGTCTTACTCTCGAAGACGAAGCTCAAAAATCCTCCAAGTTTTAATACTTTACATCGTTACTTTCCTAGGAACTACGATGGAGAAGCTGAGGCTGAGAAAATGATGGAGCTTGGTGTGCTGAACCGTTACTAGTGATGGTGAGTGAGGCAGCATTCAAAAGTTTTGTGTCAGGAGGGGGGGGGGGGGGGGGTCAGTCATGAAAGAACACGAAGTTCACTCAACTAGTTTTCTTCCTACAGTAAACCTGGAGAAGCTGCAGCTACCTATTTTGCTCTCGACACAAGCTTGGTTAAAGTGATTTTTTCATGGATTTCTAATTTTATCAAATTACATTGAATAAATTGGGGTTTAACTATAGTGTGCTAGATTTCTGATAATTGCTGCTGTAAGGCTTCCCTATAGAATGTACTACAGTTGTTTGCTTTTAGTGAATAAGAGTATTTTGATGAACAGTAAATTTTCAACATGACAAAGACGCTTTTATGTTAAATGTGACATCGTTATAGTAGTTTGATAGGTTTAGATGTTGCCTTCTTTTTACAGTATCTTTCTATTCATTTTGCAGGGTGTGCGGGGATGCTGCCGTCGATTCCAGCCAGCGGGGGCAGTGTGGTGTAGATAATAATAAAATCTTCATGCCAGACCGTTTGTGAGAACTTATGTTAAACTTTTCTCCAGGTTTTTTCAATTTCCCATCTGCATTAAGCACACGTACGAGCATACATTACCGCTTCAGGCGTGAATTATGATAGACTGCACTAGTGTGTCAAATTTCGGACAACATAATTCAGAAACACTCATTAGTGAAAGTTTTTGTGCTTATAAGCATGCATTTAAGTTTAATTATTCTGCTGTCAATCGGGTTACACTCTTACATAGAAGGAATAAAACTGGGTTTAATATGCGTGCCTAATTGGTCTTTGGTTATATTCATATAGAACAAAGAAAAATACTTTTGAGGTTGGTCATTGATTGTGACATGTTCGTCGAACACGGTAGAGCCTTTATCAAAGTGGTTGGCAGTATCATATGCTACACTTCAGCAAATTGCACTTTATTGGCCACTAGTCCAAGGAACTGCCGAAAAGAAGCTGTGTCCACATATGTGTAAACTGCATTTCAAAGGGATAAAGATTAGTTTGGTTACACTTCGTCGTGCAAAACCAACTAGCCTGAAGCTTCACTTTATTAGTTGGAACATCGCAACCACCTTCCCTGAAGACATTTTCTGACTATGCCTGCTTACTTGGCCCAAAATTGTGTTCGACTGCGTGAGAACTGTAGTGTGCGCTGCGCTTGCCGATTTCCATGCGTACGTGGCATCGAACAAGTGCAGTGAAGATGGAAAGCTACAAAGCAGAACAGCATCATCAATTGACATAAGTCACACAATGCATAAGCAGTAAAGTGCAGTAGCGTCCTAGTGCAATTATAGACTAGCTGTTGCGCATTTTTTTCGTTTTCTTATCGGAATCTTACTTTCCAGCCAGCTGTATTCTGGTTTTTTTCTCTAATCTGTTGACTGTCTTTTTCTGTCTCTTGCTCCACTATATTATTATTCGGATATCTAAATTTGATATACTTTTGCAGTCAACAACTACAAAAGTGTTGTGCACGGAACAAAACAACAGATAGAGTGCTGAAGCAGATGTCTGCATTACGGCCATAAAAATTTGAACTAGTGTCATTCCACTCGTAGACTCAACGATTTACTTATTCTTGTTAGTTTTATTAATTTTATCTTTTTTCCAAGTGAAGCTTCAGAGAGCTGTTCTCATGTCGCTATGCCATCTTGCAGAATCCTTCACATTTCTTTACGCCACCTGATTTTTGCCATGCACACTATTCGAACAGGTCTTTTCATCGGTTGGCCTTGTAGATATCATTATTTACAAAGCTAGTGATGCCATGAAAGCTGAATCAAATAGGCTGTTCGATGCAGAATCCGGGATGCTTGCAGTGAACGTTACCAGTTGCGTATCGCAGTGTGGTAATGACGCACTTTGACTGTCGTGAGACATGAATTCACATTTTTTTTTTCTAAGCTCGCTTTCATTAGGCAATATTAGGAGGAGCATTGGAACAAGAGACGCTAGAATGAGTTGGCTGATCACAGGCGAAGAAAATGATCTGGTTACCACATGGTGAGAAGTGCGAGAAAGTTTTTTTACAGATATCACCAAATGCTAACAGCAATGAATTCGATGAGTGTTTATTGACAGTCAAGGATACTATGGCTGTAGGTGTGATAGTTGCTCTGTGCTGATTCTGAAATTACCTTACACTGGCATTGTTTACAATTCACCTGTGAAACTCTATAGATGGCGCAGAACATAATGTGGTATGAAGTGTTCCCGCGATATAAAAGACGCTTGTAAGGAAAGAGAAAAAATTAGGGAACCCTAAAGCTTGGCCTTTAGTAGTTGAACACGAGAGCCATGTCCTCTTCCTAGGAAGTACTTCAAAAACTGCACGATACCTTTTCGAACTTGCTATGCACCCACTACGTGGCCTTAGGCGAGCGCAGTAGCGTGTGTGCCTTTTGTAGTGGGTGACCAGCTTTAATCCACGAAGCCATTACGATAATCACATGTTCAGGTGCCTGCTGGAAATGGGCGCTTGTACCACGGATTCTTACTGCAATATTTCATGGTGCATTGTGAAGTGTGTATAAAGGACGCGTGTGTTTGTAAAGCATGAAAGCTACTTTCTCATTTCTAAGCAGAGGAAGTTCTTTTCACAATGTTCACAAGCAGAAGCGTGGCGGTGTGGTAGAACATCCGCCCGCCACGCAAACGACCCTGGTTCGATCTTCACTCGGACCCAAATGAGCTTGATTTGGTCCCCACTCTGACCCCGGATTTTTTTTTCACATTTTATTTGCATCAGTGTAAATTTTTCAGTCATGGATGATTTTTCGCTCACAACCAACGACGCTATTGCGTCAGAATAGCGTCAGAAGCGATACTCCACTACATGTATGTGATCGCAACAAGTACATTTCCAAAGTCTGAAAAAAGCTATAATTTTTTTTCTTACCATGAAACTCTTTGGATAGGAATGTGCAGAGCATCAATTGTTTACATGTTACATAAATATACCTTAGAATGAGGAAAATGAAGCACCTTGTCACTGCAATTTGAACTCAAGATTCTGAGGGTACGCACTAATTAGTTCCGTGGGAGGCCTGACCATGGAAGCATTGTGCCACAATAGTACACCAGAAGAAAATCTGGCACTAGTTTCTATGGGTGCTGCAATGTACAACACTTAAGCCAACAATGAGGATGATGGGTAGTAGATGGATTTGCCTAAGCTCCGTTCTTTCTGCTCCATGTTGCCTGCAGCTGTCTTTTTGCAAGACCAAGTTCAGGAAAGGATCACCAGTAGCCCCAGCTTATGGTCAATTCCACTGGCAGAGTCGAGGCAACCGATGGACTCCGTAAGCAGGCACTCAACTCTGGCATAAAGCAACGCCTCCGTATCCGTGATTTGAATGCAATCTGTGCCGCCAGAGCAAGCATAGAAGCAAGAAAAAAGTGGATATCCTTGAGTTGCCCAGAATAAGTTATTCCATTCCGCTGTCAAATTCTGTAGAATTGTCGCTCGTACGCAATAGTTTCAGTGTCGGCGACAAGATCTGATCTGAGCTTTCAGACTCTAGCTGTCGCAAAACACACCACAGCGTTGGCGCCACCAAGCAAGCGAAACATTTAGAAGGGAGTGTGTCATGCAGAGTCCCGGCCCACTATACCGCTATCATCGAAGAAACTTTTCCTGCTCCTCAGAGTCACTCCTGTTCTGAATCCACTCAGACTCTCTCATTGAAACACTTGACTCCCGTTCTCGTTCTGCCATTGGAACACGCTTGCTTTCCAAAAGGAGCAGAAAAAATTGGCCTCGTATCTGCATGTTAATCTGCAAATGTTGTTGAAAGACGATAGTCTTGCGTCTGAAGAGATTGAGAAAATGTTGATTTGATGTTCTGCGCAAGAAAATCTGTGAATGGTAGTCTGAAAGCGCTGCGTTGGAGTGCTTCAAGCGTGCAACGGAAGCGATTGAGCGCACCAAGTCGTGTCACACGTGAGACGGGAGCAATATCTTGGACAACAAAACGTGCGGCTTTGAGACGGGCGTGCGCACCCGTCTTAGAGGTGATAAGGTGTAGAACGCAAGGCGACGGGTAGGTGCCATCACTGTGTCGTCTTAGCAAAGCGTTTGAAACACTTCCTTTTTCGTGCAGGTATTGGATTGTCAGCGCTACGGTCCGTAGAATAATAAACGCTACGGTCCGTAGAATAACATAGGTGTGCCTTTTCTAGTAAAAGGCATACACATACGGAATATATACGTATTGTTGTGCTGTCTCAGGTATGCACGATAATTGCTTTTTAATTGACAAACGCACAAGTATGAACGCTCAACCGTGAGCAACATTGGTGGGCGCTGCGCATGGGGTCGGCAGTTTGGGATATTCGCTCGTGCCGTTTAAAATACCCGGCACCGTTAAGGGTGGACAACAGACATACCAAAATTTTAGTGTCAAAAGGTGTTTAAGAAAGACTATCATCTTTAAAACTTTCTCCGACTCTGCCACTGGAATTTAACTTTAACCAACTTTATAGGAACACCATTCAAATTGGCTCATGAGGTTTACAACAAGCTACTCTTTCATCTGAAACAAAAAGTAAAACCACAATAAAATACTCTAGTAAATGTGTGCATGAAACTATGCCTAAAAGTACATGGTCCAGCTTACGGAGCTGGCAGGTCAAGGATGCCGCAGGACCCCAGGTATCCACACCACCTAACAACAGTGGACTTCCACTCGCTGCTTTCTAGCTTCATTCATTGTGCTAAATGAAAGTTCATTTAATGAGCTCTTCGCAGTGTTGTCATATTACGATTATCTTCACTCACTGTCGTGTCAGTCAAACCTATTTTTTCATTGTGCAGCTTCAGCTCTGCAATAGAAAAAAAAGAGAAAAGCTCCAAACACAGGCATGTTCAAGTGACAGTTTTTAATACCGGTATGAAAACTCACAACAAACCATAAAAAGTTTTTTTCTTCATTACAATCTGCAGGCATAGTGTCTGTGGTTCTTTTTTTTTCTTCTATACAGAGATGTTGCAGCAAATGTACAAATATATTCACAAGGCAGTTACAAGATTCTGACAGGGAAAAAAAAAAGAGAAAACATGATGCAACAACAACAAATATATAGCTGAGGAGAAGGTAAGAACAAATGAACAGGTGTCATTAAAATATATGGGCAGGAATGGGGGAGGCAGCAGATAGGGAGGCTTAGGACGAATAGCTTTTCACGCTTGAGCCCTGCTCGACAGAAGCTGTCTTACACTCGTCACACCCCAGTGTTACACCACACTGTGGTAGGTTGCACTCGTGATGCCATACACCCACTGGTGAGTTGAAGCAACTTGCACTCGCTCGTGGACAGACTCGCGATCAAACAGAAAGAAAGAAGCAACCAAAAATTAAAAGTCCTTCATTTCGAAGCTCTTGCAAAAGCATGTTCTGCCAGCATGCCAATCATAAGTGGCTGCACGCATTTCAATATATAATCAATAACCATCCTTAATGACTGATTGAGACTTCAGCAGAAGCACGATATATACTATGGTAATCACCATCTTATCACTGAAGGGGTACTGAGAGCACCCTAGTAACAATGCTCAAATGCATTTCTCTTTGCAAGTCTTTGAACATCACAAAGGTTCCCGACAGTGAAAAAAAATGTCTCGCTAGGCCAATCGGAACATGCCTTTGCACCTAGCACTACAGTGCCATTGAAAACGCGCCTGACAACATGCTTAATCGCATGTTTTTTTTTGCTTGCCAGAAAATGTGAGCTGTTCTACGTGTTAACAAGATAGCCGGTAAATAGAAGAAACGGGCTCAGGCTGTAAGTGAATCAGTCGATTGCGAGGATAAACGAGAAAGTTTCTCCACGACGCAAGTCGGAGGGCAGGCAGGCAAACTTAACGAAACCGCAAAATTACCCTACGGTGCTGCTTTCTTGAAACCAGCGATCGATGATAACCAGCTTTTTCTCACAGGAACAGGACAAAGAGAGGACGACGAGGAAAAAAAGGCGGGCTATGCAAAGAGGACAGTGCTAAAAAACCAAGGCGGCCTTGCCCCCTTGCTACTACTAATGGGAAGTGATGCTTTTTTTTTTCTATATATCTTTTGCATCGTCATAAGGCCTTTTCTTCATACTCGGAGGTACCAGCTCTCGCAAACGTCGGAACGAACATCACTTGCCCGTAAATTGTTTTGTACAATGGGCAGCCAGAGAGAGAGAAAAAGTGGTGTGACGCAAATGTAAAGCAAAAAAGTCTATGTACACTGCATGTCGCCACCCAGGAAACCAAACATGTAGCTAAAACAGTAAAGGAAAGATTGAGGAGACGAGGGCTTGCAAGAGAGACGGCCGGGAGAGACCGGAACGAGTGTGAACAGAAAGAATAAAAAAGAACATCAATGAAAAGCTTGTCCAGCATTCTACCTAACCTTCTAAGTCCGCACCACTACTCACTTTATGCCACGCACTTCACGCCCTTCTCCTCTAGAGGCTTTCGCTAATGGCTACACTGGGTAGCTTTTTTTTTATCTCGAGTTTTTTGTTCTCAGAATTGCGCACTTTGCAGGGAAGGCACACTTCTTTATGTGCACTCCTTGCAAGGCTGAACGGGTCAACATCCTTGCCCACTGTTTCATCTTCCAATGTAACAAACCAGCTCGTCTTCAAGCTCATTATGTCTGTCAGTACAGGTACACCTGTGCCCTATGTACGACAGCACACATTACAACTGCTGCAGCGCCTTTAAGCTGGGAATCTTAACTGGCGCTCGCTACGCCTAATCGAACGCTTGGGTAACCAAACTGCAGTCGCCTGCGACTGAAATGCAAGTATCGGGAAACAAATCTGAAATTTCGATTGAAGTCCCACTAAAATCGTACAGCAAGGAACATCGCTAATACCAGAAACGAACACAAAGTTACACTTAAGAAAAGTTGCGCTTCCAGCTTCTTCCAAAGTTGCAGCCCCTCTCAAAGCTTTCAGTGCTGATGATCAATTTGAGAACAATGACTTGCAGTTATCTCGTTTAATGTGTAGTTCATTTAAACGGACTTGAATGGTGCTGAAGTGGGAGTAGGGGAAGGGGGAAGAGGAGGGAAAGTTATGCCGCAAGCGTTGGTGAATTTGTTCATTGTGCAACACGATTGCAGTTAAATAGTGTTGACTATCAACGACAAAACAAAACAAAAAGAACGAAGATGGAAACACATGCGTGACTTGAAAATGAGTGGGTCCAATCGACTCTAATGAAGGATGAAATCTAACGGGCCATTCCTTCCAACCAATACCGCAGCAAATCCGTGCGCCCACCTGTGTGTCGCGGATGCAACGAATGTTTGACCGCCACAGATGTGACAGACTACCTGCCTGTCACACCTGACTCGGTCACAAACATGACAGATCTGTCCGACCGCCATGCCCCACCGTCGACAGCAATGCTTTGACTCCCCCCCCTTTGGCCCTCTTTCCTTTCGGCACGAAAAATGACCATTTCTGACACTTCAATACCATTTCCGACTGTTTAGCGAGAAGAAAAAAAAGAAAGACTAATGAAAGCGAATGATGTGAAGTATGGCTTTTTGTGGTAAAAGCGGGAGCGAGAGTGAATCATGGATGGACGCGACGCGATGAGAATGTGAAGACGAAGAGTAAAAAAGGTCAAGAAATGTGAAAAGTGTGAAAGGAAATGCAGAACTATGCAGACTCCCACAAAACCTGCCAAAGAAGAGAAGTTGGAAATTGCATACAGGCGCAAATCTTTTGACTCTGCAACAGAGCGGGAAACAGTGGGGAGGAAGGAAAAGGTCGCAAATACACATCAATAACATAAGCACTGAATCTTTCTCTCTATTTACAATAATGCAGCAAAACTCAATGCCAGGTGCGTGCGTGCATGTTTTGATGAAAAAACCAGTCTCGAAGCTCTCTCTTGTGGAAACAAAACTGGGCGTATGACTTAACGATGATGTACAAGGATTGGGGAAAAATATGTAAGCAGTTTGCTAAAAAAAAAAAGGCAGACACCGTGTCACAGAGGTATGAACAAAGAAAAAAAAAGTTCCTATGTGATGGGCATGCGTAACAAACTCAAAGGGGCTTATCTGTGGCACACACGAACCACGTCAAACATTGCTTTCCCCCTGTGGTTCTGCAGCGCCCACGATGGAAAAAAAAAGAATGCAAGTTGCAAGTTTCTGCACTCTGTACAATGCACCACACGTGTCTATATGGCATGATGTATTTACAATGCAATGGCAGCAAAAGCGCATAGAAGACATAAAAGTAATAACTGAGAAAACATCTCTAGGCCCTCTTCTCAATTTTTTTTTTCAGCCACACACGCACCTATGCAAACAAACACAACGGTGAATGAGACTAACGAGAAAATAAATGCGAATGACGAGAGAGTGAGAGAAAAAATTACAAGGTAAGACAAAAAAAAATTCATATATGCAAGGAGATAACACATGCCTACCCTTCTTTAGTGTCATTCACATTTCTGTACATAGATATACAGTACATCTTCCAGTTTTCTTCTATGTATAATATTTTCCCCCCTAGCTCTCTCTTTTTGTGGGTTGTGTGTGTTTGTGGTTTCACAGATGTCTCACTATGAGGGAGAAAAAAAGAGTAAGGAAGGTGGGGGGGGGAGGAGGTCACAGTGAATTAAAATGAAGCATTGCATCGCGACCGGCCTAAGCACTGTCACAGTCATTCAGAGCATCTGCCCCTTGGTCACTAGTGTCTCGCCAACCGCCACTCGCCCAGGACAGAGTCCGAGAAAGATCACGATTACTGCACAAACTATCGCCGATAAGCGAACGACCGCCGAGTTTTGCCGCCCCCAGTCGAAGCACGAAAAACTCCCCTCCTCGGCACAGCTAGGCATCAGTCCTGCCTGACAGCTTTACAAGTCGAGCTGACCGTAATAGCGCAGCCAGATGAAGTAATGTTTCAAGAGAACAAACTTCTCCAGCATGGCCATGTGTTGGTCGGTAACTGCGGCTCGCCAAATGTCTCACACGGGGTCTCGGATAGTGTCACAAAATCCAACGGAAGAAGCTTCAGGGCATTCAATTGCCAGATAATGTAACCTTAAGCTATAAAACGTCACACTTCCGAAGGTGCCGCCATGGCATTCAAGAGCGGAACCAGATTATACCTCGTCAGTAAGAATAGTTCTCCAGCCAGGTCAAAGTCACGATGCACCTTTGTTCAGTTTTTGGATAACGTAAACGCCTGCAGTGACAAGCTCTCACATGCAAATCACAATAGTGCTAATGTCCAAAACGAGCTAGACAGTTCCACTGCTGACCTGACACTAATTGGTGTGGTCAGACCGTTCCACATTCAGGTCACATTAACAAAATTTGTCACATGCACAGCTTGCAACTCATCATTAACAGCCAAGTGGCTCTGTTCCTAAAACTGTGGATACGTCACAGGGATTGATCAGTTTGCTTTGCAGGTCCCCAGTTGAAGTCTTAATTTGAAACTGCCCCTTCGATCTTAGCACACTTTCATTTTCTCTTGGACTGCAGACGTTTGAATTCTTTTTTTATAGTACGAGTCCACCCCTATTTTTTTTTTTCATGAGAAGTAAAAAAAAAAAAAAAGGAATGGCTAAGCAAGGTGGCTTATAACTGCAAAATGGCTTTGTACTTCAAGAAGACGCAGGGGCAGAATTCACAATTTTTTCAATTAGTAAGAGCTGTTTTGCCATGAGCTAGCTGGTGAAACAAAAAACCTGATGTCAATGGTACATGCACTAATGAGAAGCTCTAAATTAAGAACGTCTTCTGGCGATTACGGTCCAGGAAGCTAAGTAATCTCAGATGTTCCCTATTATCCTCTTTTTTTTTTCCTTTACATTTTATTACCCACAGTGCGCTCTGGCTGTGCCGGGAGAATGAGTGTAGTCTACTTCGTTCAATGCCCCAGTGAGAAGGCATCGCATTGCTACAAAAATATAGCCAGCTAAAAACTTCCGCGATCGAAGGATCAGCTGCTGCACCACTGTGCTACTTGCCAGCGCGCGGTTCGGGCGTGAAGTCGACGGCCGTACCACGGGTGCTGCCTGGCGACGGCGGCGTTGGCAGCAGAAGTGGCATGTTCAACCCTAAAACAGTCTACAAAGAGAGCAGCCTTTCTGGACTGGACACTTATTTTTTTGCTGAACGGTCACCGTAGGAGCGAATGAGACCGTGGTCAGCAAGGAGGAGGAAAAATAGGATTATGGGAAGGGAAAAGAAAAATATCAACAAAAAACAAACAATAAACAGAAAGACTGAGAGTAGATATCAGTTGAGTGAGGCGCGACCTCTTTTGCACGGCTCCCCGGTGGAAAATATGCGAGGATGCCGCCGCGGACGTCAAGAAGCGGCAGCAGCGGTAGTAGTAGTGGTACAGAGCAGGTAGCAGAAGAGCAGCAGCACTAGTAGCACACAGTAGTGTCCTCTCAACTTGTGTGTGTGTGCCTAACGCGCATAATCATATGTGTACATCGTGGTGGTGTGTGTTCTTTTGCATTCCTAAGGCCCCGTGGGTGGTTGCTACCTATGGCTGTCTTTGGAGTAGCGCCGCCGCTTGTTTGGGGCTGCCGCCTCCTGCTGGGGGTCTGCACAGAACAGGAGCACATGGAAAGTTAAGATGATGCGAATTTGCATAACAGCTTGAACTGAATAACACACACACACACACACACACACACAGATTCTTCACGTATCACTGAATTACTGCCTTCGACATTGTTCAACATGTGCACAGTAGAACCTCGTCGATACTGTCACGACCCCAAGAGGTACTGGGATCAATACCCAGCACCTCTACCAGACGTTACAGGGTCGTGACATGGACGAAGGGAGCAGACCCGATGTTGAGATGAAACTTTATTCGGCTGAACATGTGGCTAAGATATTGAAGGTCAGATTACAGCAACACATGGGCACTGATGGCAGCGAACAGAGCGTCAGCTGTCGATCGACAAGCGGTGAAGTGCGTCGGCATTTATACAGATGCTGCCGAATATTCGGGTCTTATCATTAGGCATCGGGCGAGCTCTGGAATAATCTCGAAGTTCGCGTCTTGCGCGCAATCTTAACAGAATGACTTACAATGATAGCGAATCTTCTCGAACTGCGAGGCGCAGTTTGTGCAGAGCATTTCCGACAGGCTTAGTGGACGAAAAACTGAATGAAACAAAAGTGAAGAAAACAAACGACCGTGGCAATACGTTCCTACTTAATGCAATTTCCCGGCTCCCACACTCAAAATCCCGAGAACTAGAAATGCCCCCATAGAGCTATGTGTTGAAACGCTCTGCTTGGTGCATTCCCAGAAAATGTGATTATTCGGCTGCAAAGTTTGGCATTGCGGCAAACTGCGATCGTATAATACGCTCCGCAAATGAAAATTCTCAAAAAAAAAAAAAAAAAAAAAAAGGTCTCGCGTGCTTGTGAAGCGCCAAGTGGCTGACTGCCCTCTTCTCACTTTAATGAGGTCTATAAGCACTATCAGCTGGAGCATTGAAAGTTTCCGCTTCCACACCCACACTTAAACAGACCGCAGGCATACACTCTGCGAATGTTATAGACGAAGACATATTCACCTGCGTTTACTTGGTGAAAATTCCTAGACAGAATATACCCACGCTATCCGTACTGTGGTCATCTGAGGTGCACCCTTCAACAGATGCTGTGGCAGAGCCACGACTTGCACGGAGTCTCAGGGTCTCCCTTTACTGAGGAAGACAGGCTCCAGCTCATCACCAGCTCCACAAAGAACCAGCAGCTAAGGGCTGTCCAGAGAGCCCGCAAAGTTGCCAAGAGCCTGAACTTCCCGGTGCCATTGAAGGTGGGGTCCCCAAACGGTACCCCCTGACGGGGGCATTCTCGTCTTCTCAGGACCAAATAAAGTTGTTTGACTGACTGACTGACTGACCTAGACAAAGGGCCAAGAAAGCTTCCCTAATTAGAAACGGCAAAAGTTTCAAGCTTTACTAGCTGCTGACTATAATAAAGAGATGCCGTGAAGGCAGTAAAGTACGTTCGAAACAAGTAAAGACATGCATTGTGACATGTCCACTAACATTTCCTTCCTAGGAGAGTGCTGGCCGACAGAACTGCCCCTATGGTAATCAGTAGTGCGGTTGTACTGCACGAGATACATCACAAAGCCACTATCCCTCGCCTGTGGTAACATGTTTTTGCATCAGTCCTTAATGCATAGGATGACATCAGCTTTACGGGGCACTCATTCTTAACTCAACCTTGCAGGGTAATCTCCATCGAAAAAGAGCTTTGTTTAATGAGATCGTCGTCAGTGACTGTCGCTACTTCAAAAGAAAAAAAGGCATTCACATGCCGTGCCAGTCCCTGTGCGAGGCTGAACGCTGCCCAGTAGTTCGCGACTCGAGACAGGTGCGCCTAGCATGGTGTCGAGGAAGTTCAAGCCCTTGCACGACTTGAGCACTTCTCGGGAGAGAGTGATGAGTGAAATGGTTAGCAATTGTTCCAGGAAATGCAGTTTTCGGCAGCAGCTTGCATCGGAGGATACAGAGCACAGCGAAGACGACCCTGTGAAATGCGCGTCTGACATCGATAACGACATCGAGGAGGAGTTCTTTTCCACGTGCACCGATGCACCCTTTGTCGAGTTCGTTGAGGTGGTGGTGTGGGGCGACGGAGCGAAGGAGGTGTGGAACGAGGCACTGGAAGACAGCGGAGAGAATGAAAGCGCATACCGACCAGCTAACTTCACCAAAGCACTCGCTGGACTGTAAGCTTTCCAAAGCTTATTTCGCATGAAAAACGATAAAAATGCCGACACGAGTCTACAATGTGTGCTGAAGAAGCTTTTCTTGTCTAAGGGCGAGAAGTAGCAGCAGGAAATTAGTACGTCTTTTGCCGTTACACCTCTACATAAACTTCTCAGCCTCAATTTTTTCTGGATTCGTATCATACGTTTTTCCGGATCGTACGTTTATCTCCAGCGTTTTTTCGTAAACGTTTCAAGGAGGTCCTACTGTAAGCCCTTTTCACAACAGTAAAGCTAGCTTTTCTGCGATGTAATAAGCTCAACTAATGGCGGCTAGTCACTAAGGAGTTTTAGCTTGTACGTATACTTCTTTACGTTAACGTGATACCGGATACCCGTTTGCATTTTCCACCTTATCAGAACGAATACAGTCGACGTCCGCTTTCCCGGACGCCTAAAATTCTGGACATGCCCTATTTCCCGGACTCATCTGTGACACCGTCAAGTTCCCCGCAAAGTTAATGTATTAAAAAGTCTGAAATTCCGAACGCTTCAAAGTCTGGGAAATCGAAGCCTTTTTACTGTTAACCGCCGACCCAAAATCACCACCGACGCTGCCATTTTGGTTGTTTTCATATCCCCGTGCCGCCAACCGCCGCACCGTGCCGCGGCTGCCGTAACCTCAAAACCGCACGTGTCGATCCGTTGCCAGCCGTAGTTTAGTGGCTTAGCCAAGCCAAACCTCACTGTGTTTGTTCACGTGTTGTTTTGCTATCTCTGTGGTCGTGTCTGCGGTTGATTGTTTGCTGCTGCGCGCTATCTTCAGTGATCTCGTTTCCTGACCTTCAGCGTCCGCCAAGTTCCTAGCTGTTTCGTGCTGCGCTTTTCGTCGAGCGGACTCGCTGTTTACAGCGAAGGCATCGACTGCTCCTTCGTCTTCGTTTGCACCTTCGAAGTGCACAAAGTCTCCTCGTAGGCTCACGCTGGGAAAAGCTACGCTGTTGACCTCAGGTCTGCTGTTGGCATGCTAGCGTAATCGTGGAAGGCGGTCACGCAAGTTACTCTGCGGAACTGTTTTCGCCACGCGGAATTCACACTCGACGCTGAGACAGCCGTCTCGCCATAAGTGGACAGCGTGTGTGATGAACTGCCATCCGCGGATGTTGCCTTCGATGATCTGCGCACTGCCGGCGTGTTGATTCCAGCCGAGATAACCTTTGAGGGCTTCGCCGACGCTGACAAATACCTCGAGCTATGTGCAGACTTGACCGATGACGAAATCATTCGTCAAGCTACGGAGGATTCCGACGACTCCGACACAGAGAACGAAGAGACATCTACACAGCCAACGCGAGCACTGATGACACTGTCATCAGTGTACAGCGGCAACATGACGTTGACTGAAATTAAGGCAGATATGATCGCGGGCAAGCGGAACGCTGTGCAAAAGAAAATAGGCGACTTCCTTGCGCCAAAGTGCTGACCTATGAGGTAGTGCCGACCACGTCTTCTTTTTTTTTCTTTTTTTTGTTAACGGCTCTTTTCAGAGCTACCTAAACGATGAATTGGCTGGATTGCAATAGGAATCTAGTACTCCAGCCGCCACCCTCTCTGTCAGCGAAAATTACCCACACACACACACACACACAAAAAAAAGGTGCGTTTTCACGTGCCTTTTTTTTTCAGCCTGCCCGATTTTCCGGACGTTTTCGCGGTCTCTTAAGGGTCCGGGAAATCGGATGTCGACTGTATCTTTCAACATTTTAGCCCCTCACACGTAAACATTTACGTAAGTACGTAAACGCGCATACCTTTGCGTTTTCGCAAACCATAAATGGTGATGTGATGCTAACTACATACAAACTGCATTTAACTTAGACGGGATTGAAATGTTCTTTTATCGCGTACAGTATTCTCGTAAGCGCAAAAAGGTAAAAAATACAAGGCTACTGAAACGATGGTGTCGACATCTTCAGACAGTTCGTGCAATTAGAGTCATGAACACGTTGGCTTACGCGTAATGTATTTGAGGTGAAAGTGAGTGAAAAGGTAACTAATTTGCAATAATGACGCTGCGCAGTTTTTGCAGCTGACGTACAATTCACAATGTTTCTACAATAACAATTTTGTGATTACCTGGTTCACTATTGCTCCGCTAGATGGTGCCATCTATCCAGCTTGTCAGGAGCTCGCACGTTCACGGCTTCTATGTCCTAGGCCATTCTAGCTACAGTAATCCGGCTGAAACAATATAATGGCTATTGGCGCTTACACTTCGGCTTATTTTAACTTGACGGCTCGTGTCCCCGCAATACGGATACTAGGAGCTTCTACGGACGAAGGTGGATTTGCGAGATAGGGCGAAAAATGTAAGGCCTATATGGCGGGAAACGTAAACTTTTAAACACCATACGGCGGAAAACGTATAGGTTCACGTTACGTAAAGACCCGCACATGCACAGATTCTATCTGGTATCCAGTAACACGGTAACGTAATTTAGTATACGTACAATCTAAAATCCTCTACTGACTACAAACAGTGAGTTCAAGGCCAGTTTGCTAGCACTACATAGTGGAAATACATTCGAACAACGCTACAATCAAACTGACAGGGTGCAGAAAAAATTTTGTTGCAGTGAAATAGAAAAAAAATATAGCTTACCTGAGCTAGCAAAACAAAGGAATGTTTAGTCTCAAAATTTCAAGACCGCTTTCGTGAATGAACCAAACCGTTGCATTA
This sequence comes from Rhipicephalus microplus, assembly GCF_043290135.1. Taxonomy (NCBI): domain Eukaryota; kingdom Metazoa; phylum Arthropoda; class Arachnida; order Ixodida; family Ixodidae; genus Rhipicephalus; species Rhipicephalus microplus. The sequence continues at coordinate 31,702,084 of NC_134708.1, read as the reverse complement.
ACACGTTAACACCAGCACCTGTCCGCCGTCAAAAGTATCCAACCACGCCGAGATGGAGGCAGGGTATCGTGGAGCGGCAACTTTTGCATTATTCTATGCCATTCTTATCATCAATAACTTGTGGCTCGCTGATTTTGTTGATAATGCGGACAAACAGTCGCTTTGATTAGTTACCACACTGGCCAGGCGCAACCATAATCATAAGCGTCGGAATGGAAAAAGGCATCGTTCCGCAGATGCACCTAGCAGCTGCGAGAAGGAAACCATGCACTGAGCTTCAGCTTCGGATCATTTGCGGCTCAAAAGCAAGCCAGTGGCAAAAGTAGGGCAATCTCATTGCCATCGCGATCGAGCAATGGTGGCGCCCATGCTTGCTGGACAGCGGCAGTATAGCGGTAGTTTCTGGGGGTGCCAACGCGTGTTTTAGACTTCGTTGATGCATTTTCAGGCTCTGAACATGCATCGAAATGTTAAAGATTGGGTTTAATGCATAGCAATAAGTATCTGAGTCTGGAATCGCATTGTAAGATTTCGTTGAAGCGGGACGATCGTTGTGTTCGTTGTGGCGACAATATTTATGCATCGACTCCTATAGATAGCTGAAAGGGAATCGTGAATTTTTTATTGTAGCGGAAATTTCATTGAAGTGGCATTCGTTGTACTAGAGTTCGACTGTACCTAATTTGTTGGGTGAATATGCAGAGCAGGAAAGCACACTTGCAGATTATGAAAAGGGTCATAGCAGATCGCACGCAAAAATGAAATGGCGAGCCGACTAAACAAAAAAACAGACTACCTGCTAAACTTTATAGGAATACTGCGCCACATAGTCTTGTTCAAGCAAGCAATAACAGCCAACTGCGACACCAAGAGGAAACTGGCGTATCGAAGGGCACCTAAAACTTCTGCCTCAATATAACACATAGTCGCCTCACCTGTGGAGGGTCCGGATGCCCTGGTCTTCCTCTTCATGACAACCACAGCATCGTCGTCCCTGACTTCTGAGTCGCGTCGAAAGTTACGCTGGTTTGGCAGTCGTGGAGGCGACCGGTGGTCTCGGCCCACTGGCACTGCAAGGAACGGCCAACAATCAATAAGCCTGACCATGCTTCTCTGTACAGCAATATGAGAGAATTAGGTGGTGGGGAGGCTTCGGGATTTTCCACTGAAGCTCCTCTGAAGAAATTTGACGCTAGCACAATGCAACTTGTAAAGAAACTGGCAGTTGGCACATGTGATTCAGTGCTGGACGAGGCTCAGATACTAAAACATTTTTTATGAACCATGTAGAGAGCACGGCCAAGAGCGCTGAATACCACAGTAAGTTTTTCTTGGTACAATACATAAAAGAAACATCATGCAAACATTCAAAGTTACCTACAAGATCTTAGGCCAGTTAGCAAGAAAGCACATAGTTATGTTTTTTCTGGTTTCAACTTCAGTATGGTTGATTGGGCGAGTTGGTGATACATAATTGTTTTTAAATGAAAGTGCACTACATAGACGCGGACAGAAAGACAGGGCCAAGCGCTTGTCCCTGTCTTTCTGTCAGCGTCTAAGTAGTGCGCTCGCACTTCAAAACATTCAACTTCAGCTTGAGCCGTGAATTTAGATGTAAAGCAGCTTATGGTTAAGGCTTGTCCCCTGTCCATCATCGCAGCCACTCGAGTACTTGGAGCGCCCAAGTACTCGCATGGCTCTGCTGTAGAGCACTCACTCCGCTCTCCCGCGTGCTCTGGTATCAGTGGAGACCGTTAGTGGCGCTGCGCTGCTCTGTACAATAAAAGCACTTACTCCTCTCTCTCACACACACACACAGCGTAGTAGTATGAGTGACGACACACATATGAGCGCGGCGGAGGCGAGGGCTCGCAAAGCGCCTGTGTATGCAACCATGAACGTCTATGGTGATGAATAAAGAGCACCTCTCTACTGAACCTTAAGTCGACCTATGGCTGAGAACCTCTCTACTGAACCTCAAGTCGACCTATGGCTGCTTTGCATACTACTCAAGGCTCCCTTTACGAAGAGATGTGTGTGATTTTTTATTCACCATCTTTTTTTTTTCATGATTTCATAATTTACCATTGCACATGTTTAACTTTGCAGCTACGCATTAGCTTTCAGTTCCATAGTGACTCGTTAGTACAGAGCCCATTTGAAAAATATATGAGAAACTGTTATAATGAAAATAAAGCAAAAACTGAACAATATAGTATACTGTGAGACAACTAATAAACATTGTTCGCATATCTGGATTCGTTCGTACTGTCCTTCGCCATTGGATACCTTCTTACCTCTCGAACTATAACTTGCAAAATGATTACCACATCACCTTTTGTAGCTCCTAAGGCTTGTTCACACGTGCGACTCACCTCGGTAACAGGACCATGTTATTCACAAAATGACAGAGACCATGTTAGACCAAAGAAAAGTTGCGGCCAATTGAGGGCTACAAATGGCCCCCTTGGTTGCCGAGAGACTGGTTTGGCTCAACCGTGCAGCTAGCTACAATTTTAAAACAGTGAAAAATGACAAATGCGGAAACAGGCTGTCAGTTTATTTTATGGGGCACTAATGACGTAAGCTGACCAGAATTTCGTCAAGGTGGAATTCTGTATGGCGACAGATACAAGTCGCATGCAGGTGCGAGTACGCAGGTGTGAGTATCAGACATCCTGAGTGGCGCCTTCGCTCCCAGTCGCAAGTAGTCCTTCAAATAGTGCTGGTTTGCAGGCGTGAATGGGCCTTTACAACGAATGAATACAGGGACGCGAATAACGAAGATCTTACTCGTGGCTGGTGACCGTCTCGACCGGTCGGCGTTTCTTCTCAATGCCTCCTCGGCGGGGATTGAAGCCGTGGCCACGGGTGAAGGGCTCAACAACGCTTGCGCCAGCTGGCTCGCCATTGCTTGCTGCTGCCCCAGCCTGGACCGGACAGCCTTGGACTCGCCGCTCCCAGCCGCAGTCAACCGCCGCGGCCGACCAGGACCGCCGTCCTCCCGCCTTGTGCTAGGGGCCGGAGAGTCCGCTGCCGCCACAGCCGCCGCAAGCACCTCATTCTCTTTGCCATGCCGCTGCGGCCGAGACGGCCGGACTCTAGACTTGTGTGCAAGCTCGCTCAGTGACATCTCCTCCTCGCTTGAGTGATCGGACTCGCCTTCCTCGCCTGCGGCCGGAGATGACACTGTAAGACACATTGCTGCCAGGGTGGCAGTTCTCATATCCCGTTCAGGAGTGAGTCATTACTGATTGTCTCCAAATTTGGTTCTCAATGCCACCTTAAGCATAAACTATGATCGACTGTCCAGAAATGTGCTCCTCATTTTCCCTTCGGATGTGAATTGCGATAGCGCGTCTCCAAATATTACATTTGCGCAACACAATGCTATGGTACCTGATTTTCTTTCCTGATCCCAGGAAAGAAAATGAAATATGTTGTTTTGTAATCAATACTAATTAGCACCTAATTAAATAATCTTGCAGTCAGTCATGTTATATTTTTTCCGGTGGTATACATCTAGGAAAAAGAAAAAGGATAAGATACTTGGGCGTTCCCGTCTTGAAATGCAGCATGCTCACTGAGCTGTCAAAACATTGCAGTGCCTTCACCGAAGTGGCTGGGTGTAGCCATAGAAGTTTAGTAAAGACACAGTGGTTATAAAAAGTTTAATTCATCCTATGCATAGTGTCTGTCACTGTTTCGTGGCCACTAATACAAAGAACTGGAAAAAAAAAATGTTGCATCGACATATGTGGACACTGTGCTTCAAGAGAATATTGCGCATCTAAAGCAACACCGAGTTCAAAGCGAGGCATTAGCAAGGTGGGCTGGCTTGCCCTTGGATATTGGACACATAAACGCTACACGGGGTCATTCACAAATGATAGTAACTTTTTTTCAAATGACGCAGCTTTCGAATGACAAGATGCTTTGCGCCGTCTTGGGTGCGCTATACCTTCGGGTCTATGAATAACCAAGCTCGCCGTGCAATCTTAAGTCGCCAATAACTACTTTCCGTGAAGCCCAAGCCGTACACATCAAAGTGTACCATTTTGTATGCCAAGAAACCAGGACAAGAAGAAGAAGAAATTCACCACCCTGTTCACTCCATTGTTGCTTCTTGTATTTTCAAAATGACTGGCGCATTTCATAATCAGCGGTAACCAAGTGGCTCACACAGTGACTGAGTTGTCGAGATAGAACATAAATTTACAAGAAGTGTAAAAAAAATTGAATGTCTGCTTAACCTATTGCTTACATAAAAATCTTTTAATGGTACATCTGTTTGTAAAACATGCAAGATGTACAAAAGGTGGCATATGCAAGAAATAATATCCGAATGTCTCTGTCAAGCAAATTACTGCTTACATGCATGTGAAACCCAGCTAAAGATATAGATTTTCCAATACACTGAAACCCCATTACTACGAAGTGTCATCTTGCCTGAAAATAAGCTCCTTATATCCAAAACTTCGTTATAAAGGTATATTCTTAACACTATATCTCTTAGAGGACTATTTTTCCTTTACTTCGTTATATCGACGATTGAGTGTATTGTACACTTTAAGTGTGTATGTATACATTCCTGGTGTCTTGCAATAGATAGCCAGCTGAAAGCCCGTGTGTTGTGTTTTTTTGCTAAGTCCTGTGGGTTTCAGCACTGTCAAGTTCAATAAGCTCTGCTATCGAAATTGGACAAACAAACCACACAAGCTACCTTGCGCTGCCCGCCGCCTCTGATTCCTAAGCCGGCCATCGTCCCCCAGTTCGTCGCCGGGCACACAAACAACCGAAGCTTCAGGACATGTCCGTAGCAGTTCTAGGTCAGCCTCGTGTTCTCGCATATGCGGCTCTTCTTCAGAGTCTTTGTGGTTTGTGAGAAGCAGCGACACGGCCAATGGTGAATCACGATTGCTCGCCAGCTCACTCTCATCATCGTCATCATCATCGGGTGGGTCTATCGCCATGTCCAATAGCGTTGACAGCGAGTCAGGCAGCTGTGGCGACCCAATGTGATTGGCGATCACCGATGGGCTCAGCACCGCCAGCTCGCCATCCTCTGCCAAGTCCGCACATACACCCGACAACAATGTGGGCGAAGCAAGCCGCTCTGCAGACAACGGGCCCTTTTCCGCACCACCACACTCCCCTTTGCCATTACTACCTGCCTCAGAGAGGGTCGTCGGCACCACCTCGGCAGACAGCGCCGCGGCGACTCCTCCGCGTGTATCTGCCTCGGTCACAACCACAGAGGATGTCCCCGCCATTGCACACGTTGCCTCACGAGAGTCAGGTTTGATGGGCACTTCTGCTTCCGCTGGCGATTCACAAACACCGCTCACAACTGGCTGCCGCTCCTCTGGCAGCACCGGTAGAGACACATTTACTGACAATGGTGCCATACCGGATGACATCAAAGGGAGAGTTGCCTCAGCACTGGTTGTCACCACAGGCGAGTGTGCCACCGTCGTCATTGCTGTTACTGCGGTGGACATCACCGACTTCATGACCATGTTTGCCATGGATGGGCTGGAGGTCAACAACGAAGTACCAGTGGGCGAATGCACTGCCTTGGTTGTGTTGCCAGCACCCTTGGCTGTTGATGCCATCTTGGGGACGACGAGTCGAATCGGCGGTGACACGGACCTGGTGGCTGCCAAACGTGACGAGCCCCCTTGGGTGGCCGGAGAAGAGATCAACTCGGCCAAGGACGAATTGAGGGCAAGCCCAGAGGCACCCGATGGAAGGGCCAGAAGCTTGATGGGAACTGGCTTCGGCCCACCACTGCCAGAACTGGCCGGCAGGGCCAGCACAGGGTGGCCACTGGTTGAGGACGATGAGGAGGCCGTTGTTGATGCTGTCAGGTTGCCCTTGAAGATGAAAGTGAGCCGCTGCTGTGGATCGTTGCTGGCACCACCACTACTGCTACTGCTGCCAGCGGTGCTCCACATGGAAGGCGAGATCATTTGGCCTCCAGGAACCTGAAAACATAAGCATGTAACAGAAATGATTGCCAGGAGCACAATTCGGCCCGTGTGAGCTTTCTCCGTCCTCTTAAGGTTGGTACAGACTACAAATACAGTTTGCTCGCACTGACTACATTCAAGAAATGAGGATAGTTAGTACATTTCTCAGTACCGTCTAATAATTTTGTGCATAATAAGGAATGTGCATAATAAGGCATAATAAGGCAAACCTAATGAGGCTGATACAATTAATATGCTATGTCAGCATTTCATCAAAGTGGTCAGGTTCATTCTGAAGCAAAGAAGAAGTACAGGACAAACTGAAGTGAAAGCAAATAAAACATTGCTAATTAAGACCTTATAAGTGGGGACCTGCAAATTAAGGCCCTGCTAATGAATATAATACTAATGAAGACCATGGTAACAATCTAGATTAGCCACAAAATACGCTATTATTTCAGCATTGCAGCACTAGTGCAAGCTGCCCATACTTTTTTTCGTTGCAACTGAGAGAACCATACAGTTTCATACCAGTACACTACAGAGAAATCTAGCGTAAAAAGCAAATCTAACATGTGGCACTTCAGCCAGCATGGGAATTTTCGGCTTCATCTGAGCTGCAGCCACATTCTTGCAAGATGAAGTTCAGCGATCCCACACAGCACCTTGACCCTTTTAGGCTGACCAATTCAGAAATGATAAAGCCACAAATGCATTTGAATCTGCAAGCTTGAAGACCAGGCAAATCTATGGAGTACTACCCATTTAACATGGTTGTTAAATGATCACAGAGGCCACACTCCCTCCTCCTAAATACCGTATACTTGTGTGAGGGTAGCACTTTTTTTCCCTCACAATTCTGATTGGGTGTGGCTCTGCAACAGAAGTGTGAAATTTTTGTTGAATTTCCTGTCCACATATAGAAAAAGCTACTTAAATGTGTCATATATATCTGACGATGTGCTATCTGGCATCTAGCTGTGGACATCTTCGCCACCGCTATATGTCTTCATGGGTATCATTGCTCAATGATCTACACGTTCATTAACCAATCGTTCCCAATGAAATCTATGGCACTGGAAATTCTGACGAACTTTTAACTATTCACAATGTCCGTGACTCCCGATATATGCACCATATGCGAGATGTAACAACACTGCCGTTTGCTAGTAAGATATCTTTATTTCATTATCATCATTGTTTTTGTTTTTTTTTTCAGAATTTGGACTGCAAAGATGGGGAGAGCAGCCCTTAGTGGAGTGTATGCAGTACTGTAGGAAACCCTATCCAGGGAATGAATGCACACATTCTTACAATGTCCTTCATTCACAAACTGCCGTCGCAACTGACAGTTGATTTCTCAGTACACTTTTACAGAGCCTTACAGTATACAAATTTAACAGACACGTAAAAGCAATCGGCAAAAGAGGTAATGACATCTTGCAACATTGACCAGCTACTACTGTCACAATTTTCCATCAATACCTGCCTTATGTGGGTTGTTTCGCGTATATTCACGAACAAGCCAGCGGAACTTCAGCAAATTTGGTAGAAAACTTAAATTATATTTGAAAATATATTGAACATTCATATAAGCATGCGAGCACTGTGGGAGTTGAGCAAGACTGGCACACTTACGAGTGTGACATAACAAGCTGCTTGCACTGCGAGCATCTGCACTCCCGCAAACGATTTAGTTTCGTGGTCAGCAGCATGTGTAATTGAGTAATTACAGCTTGGCATAAACGATCTGAAGCGGCTTTCGTCACATCACATGCCCCACGGCGGAACGGTGTGCGCCAATTGGTGGGTGGGGTGCTTACAGCCAGCAACTTCTAGGGGTTTTTTCGCACTGAAACATTAATAATCCATTTTTCGTATATGAATAAGCAAGATAGACAGTCTACTTTTATTCTTTGCTCATAATCACATATAGCTGAATGACGTGTCATAGTCCCTTCAAAGCAAGTGAAATGCAGTGAATGTACATTATTTCTTTTTAGGATTAATGAACGACAAGCTCCACACTCACCTGTAACGTGCTTGAAGGCACGTCCGCCAAACTGCAAGTGGGCTGGGGTTGGGTCCTTGGCATTACCTCGGCCATGCCGGATATTGTCGTCGGCCGTGAGGAGTCCCAGGTTGTGGAGGACGAGCAAGAGGAAGAAGGTAGTGTGAAGGAGGAGGAGCAAGAGGATGTGGAGCTCACCACCACGGCTGCCTCCGCCGTGAGCGAAGGGGTCACTACTGCCTCGGATGGGGTGGCCATCGACTGACTAGAGGCCACCACCACAGCAGTGGTTCCAGGGGAGGAGGACAGTGGTGGAGAGAGAGGAGAGGGTGCGGCAGGTGGCAACGATGCCGACGACGGCCGGTCCGGCGGAATGTTGCTGCAGGGATCTTCGCTCGGTGGCGAGACCGAACTCCCTGGAGGAAAGGAGAAGAATAACTTTTGCTGAGAGAAAGACAAGGAGTTCAGGAGCTAGACGAGTGGGGCCCCGCAACCAAGGCACTCCACTCGCTCATGCTGCCAGCACGGCGTATGCCTGAAGAGTTAGTCGCAAGGCCAGGTCCGAGTTAGCTAGGAGTGCTCCAAAGAGTTTTCTATGATTTACTTTTTACTATAAGCAATTGAGGTTATAGAGAAGGTGAAACGGAACTGCTCTGCACCATGAACCAGTACTGCACTTCTGTTCACGTCTTTTCGAACCATGGCCAAGGTGGCAAAGCGTAGGTGTCTGTGCAGTGGCCCATCAATTTGTAGAGCACCTACTGATGGCACATTCGAGTGGTTCTTATTGTGCTTCAATTCAACTGTGGCAAATCCTGTCATATGCGAGGCCTTTTTAGGAAGGTTATTAACACCTCTTTTTTTAAACTTCCATCCCTAGGCTGCCTAAGCATCAGACCATTCAATAATTATTCCATGTAAGAAGTTTCAATCCAGCCCATACTGTAATCGCTAAACTCAGCATTACTTATTGTTAGCTATGCTACAAATGTGAACTCCAGGATGTAGACAAACCTGGCGGCACTCAAAGCATAACCTTTCTTGTGTCAAGCTGCCAGATTTTATAAACGGCACTCTCTACCTGCAGTAGAAGCTTCTAAGCAGCTTAGTGACTGAAAAGGGTGCTTGCATTGAAAGACAGGCTAACTGTAAATATTACAAAATATGAGCTCTATGTTGCTAACGAAAGAAAGAGCAAACAAGAAAATAAATATTGAAAAGCAATTGATGTAAAAACGAGCTTCACATATCAGGACTTGCATGCGTATCAATCTGATCCTGAATCACGTCCCCAAGATGGTCGCTTTGCATGGGCACACACTGAACCTCTAAGTACTAAACCTGCAGACGAAGTTATTGAAGAATAATTTTGGGATCAATTCAGTGATATCAATACATGGTTATAACGGATTTTTATATATATAGTGAAGCCATTTTCACGTCAGGTACAACTGGTATAACGAGCCTAACTATAGTACCTTAAATGGGTACTGACACAAAATTTCGGGGCCGAGATAGCCTGCGGGGTCGATTCTTGTGAACATTCGTATATCATCTGCAAGATATCAACAGCGAATATAGCTTGGAAGGTTATATAAATTATTTTCAAGTTTGCGTGAGCGACCGACTTCATAGCACTACAGACACCCTCGAAGGTGACCCCGAGGTGACCCCCTACTTCCCTCGAGTCACCATGCTGCGGTCAACAAAACAAGCTATGATGACGTCATAGCCGCCATTTTTCTTTTCAACTTTTTCAAATATTCAACTTTTAACATTACTAGCAAGCATAAACTAGTGTAGACACCTATACAACCTGCTGCAGACATGTGTGAACCTTGCCCACTAAGGCTGATGACAATGGGAAAGACTTATTTAAAAATTACAGAAGCTCTAGCGAAAGGCACTGAAGCTATAAAGAAAGCTTTTTCATTTCAAGCAGCTGTAACTTAGGCTTTACTACCTGGTGTACATAGTACATAAGTGCTTGCACTGTTGCACCTATTGGGTCGTGAACTCTTGCACAACTTCATAGCATTTAGTATAGTGAACAAAAATAAATTTGTCATTGCACAGTACTGTGGCTAAGCTCAATTTAATGTCAACAATGTGAAGTTTCAGAACTAGGGTGCCATAATCTGGGTCTTCTCTACAGCGGGGAAACCACTCACAGGCCGCTGGAGGCCTAGCGCTTTTGTCCACCAGCACTCTGATGCCTGCTACCAAAAGGTTTGGAAGCAGGTCCATAGCAAAGGATATTTTTCGGGTGGGTGGGGGGAGGGGGGCACTTTTTGAGACCTGGATTACACTCAAACCTCATTATAATAAAGTTGCATATTACACGAAAATAAGTGAATAAGATGTGCCTGCAGCAAGCAGCATCGCCAACGCCCCGCTCTTTCGGCTCGTGCTTCGGTTCGTTGCTGTGCCCATCTCTGGACGGTTCTTCATGCTGTCTCGTCGCTGTCCTTAACGGCTAAAAAACCTCTTCACATTCGGTGGAGGGTGCTGTTTATCCCCGCCGCTACACCCTGGAGCTGCGAAGCCACACGCTACCGCCCGTCATGACTGACAACGCCACTCCATCGGCGCCTTCGCCCCAGTTCAACTGCCCTGGCCATCCTAGGCTACGGGACCCGAAGGCCTTTAGCGGTGCGGATGGGACCGACGGCGAAGACTGGCTCTAGCACTACGAACTGGTGAGCGCCAATAATAAGTGGGATGAAGCCGACAAGCTGGGCCACGTCATATTTTATCTCACTGGCATCACCGAATTGTGGTTTAACAACCACAAACGCAACATCTCCACATGGAGCGCCTTCAAGACATCATGTGCAGAAGTGTTCAGTTCGCCGGCTGTCCGCAAGCAGCGGGCAGAACAGCGCTTGTGGGTCCGCTCTCAGCAGACTGGAGAAAGCTTTACCAGCTATATTAAGGACGTCGTCGACCTTTGTCGACGTGCGAGTGACACCAAGCCCGAATCTGACAAGGTCAAACACATCCTGAAGGGCATCGACGACGGCGCATTTCAACATTTCAAATGCTCTTGGTTAGGAATTCTAGCACAGTTTCCAAAGTCGTCAGCTTGTGTCAGAGCTACGACGAGTTGAAGAAGCAACGCACTCTGACTCGGCAGTCGCCCGCCAACTTTCCCTAGTGCCCTTTACTCATGAGTCCACAACCCGTCGACATGCCCCGCTTCGCACTGCTATTTCGGAAGAGGTTGCCCAAGCTGTTCCCCTTGCGCTCCACGAGCAGCCTCTATCTAGCTGTGTGCCCGCGTGTCGCGCAGCCGGTAGGCGCTCCTGTCACCTATCCGCCAGCCGTGCAGCCTGCGGCCGCACCCCTAACGTATGCAGCACAGCCTGTGGCTTCTTCTGTCGCCTGTTTGCAAGAGATGCAGCCTGTAGCAGCGCCGCTCACATATGCAGACGCTGTGCGTAGGCTTCCGCAACCACCCTACACCAGGCGCTCACAGCCCGCACACACGGCTGCTTATACTGCACCTTGGGCGGCACACCACCAATCGCCAATCCTTGGAGGACAGCCAATAACAGTTTGATATGCTATACCTGCTTCACTCCCGGACACATTGCCCGCTGCTGCCAATCGCCAATCCTTGGAGGACAGCCAATAACAGTTTGATATGCTATACCTGCTTCACTCCCGGACACGTTGCCCGCTGCTGCCCCCGTCGACCTCAGACGTTCGGCGACCATGCCCGATCGTCACAACCCGGCAGCCAACCCTTCGCCCAATACGGACCAGTCTTATCACTTCGCTATGCCTCTCCTAAAGAACCCGACTTCGTGACACCGCGCGCACCCTCTCCTCGTCAGCAATTGCCCTCCCCCATGCGTCGCCGGCCCGGACCCTCTGACCAGGAAAACTAAGCACCGCAGTTCAAGAGGCAAGAACTGCGCCTTTTTTGAACTGTCTAAGCCCTCGCCCCTCTCCTGCTAACGTGGTCGCAGTAACTGTTGAAGGTTATTGTACTTTCGCCCTTGTGGACACCGGCGCCGCTGTTTCTGTTATTGCCGCTAATCTTTGCTGTTTATTACGCAAAGTCACGACGCCGCTTTCGGGACTGTCGCTTCACACCGCGCGCACAGCAAGTAACGCGTCTTGCAGCCTGCACTGCAAGAGTGTCCATCGAAGGCATTCTTTACATCGTGGAGTTTACTGTCCTCGCTGTCTGTTCGCATGACGTCATCCTCGGGTGGGACTTCCTATCCCGCCATAATGCCGTCATCGACTGTGCACGCGCTGAAGTTGAGTTTTTACCCTTGTGTGATGTCCCATCACTTGACGCTCTTCATCAGCTGCCGAAGTTGTTCGTGCATGAAGATACCGATATTCCACCTGAAAATTTCGCACTTGTTCCCGTTTCATGCAACGCCTACAGCGACGCTACAGTCTTTTTTTATGCCTTCCGATATCTTCACGAGCTGTCGAGCTCTGTCTCTACCTTTCGCAACGATTGACCTTGCCGCCGGAAGAAGCAATAGGTTCGTATTCAATCAGCTTTCCACCCCTGTCACTTTGCTTGCAGTGGGAATGTTTCGGCCGCGTGCAGGATCTCAACCCTTCGTCTTTGGCTGATGTCCCGGATGACTACTGCGACTAGGCACTGTCGGCACTCGAGAAGTCGTCCAAGGATACATTTTCCAGCGCCATTGCCGACACCCTCACTCCCACCAAACATGCTGACCTGCTTGATCTTCTGCATGAGTTCCGGTATTTTTTCCATGTGTCGCAACCTCAACTAGGCCGCACGCTGCAAGTCAAACATCATGTTAACACCAGCCTACACCAGCTACTAGGCCACACCAGCTACTAGGCCGCACGTCGCAAGTCAAACATCATGTTGACACCGGCCTATACCAGCCACTGCGTCAAAGACCATACAAAGTCTCCACTGAAGAGCGCCGCGTCATCAACGTTTTAAGTCGAAGATATGCTTCCTAGAGACATCATTCGACCATCTCACAGTCCCTGGGCGTCTCCTGTCATCCTGGTGCGTAAGAAAGACGGATCTATCCGATTTTGCGTGTACTATCGTCGTTTGAATAAGATAACCCGCAAGGACGTCTATTCTTCGCCGTGCATTGATCATGCCATTGACACCCTTCACGGAGTGGAATTCTTCTTGTCACTAAATTTCCGGTTCTGGCTACTGGCAAGTTCCAATGGCTGAAAGCGATCGCCAAGAAACTGCATTTATTACACCTGACGGACTATAACAGCTTAACGTCATGCCCTTTGGGCTTTGTAACACGCCTGCCACGTTTGAACGACTTATGGATAATACGCTAGGTGGCCTCAAGTGAAATATGTGCCTCTGCTACCTCGACGATGTCGCGGTTTTCTCACATGACTTTCCTTATAATTTGATATTGATTGATATGTGGCTTTTAACGTCCTAAAACCACCATATGATTATGAGAGACGCCGTAGTGGAGAGCTCCGGAAATTTCGACCACCTGGGGTTCTTTAACGTGTACCCAAATTTGAGCACACGGGCCTACAGCATTTCCGCCTCCATCGGAAATGCAACCGCCGCAGCCGGGATTCGAACCCGCGACCTGCGGGTCAGCAGCCGAGTACCTTAGCCACTAGACCACCGCGGCGGGGCTCGCATGACTTTCCTACGCACCTCCTGCGCCTCAGGCACGTTTTGACTCGTCTGACTAATGCTGGCCTGCAGCTTCACCTGAAAAAATGCCGCTTCGCTGCACGTGAGCTCGTCATCCTAGGCCACATTATGTCCAAGCGTGGCGTATTACCTGACCCAGCAAAACTTCAAGCATTTGCAGAATTTTCCAAGCCGACGACCATGAAGGAACTTCGCAGTTTTGTAGGCCTATGCTCTTATTTCCGGCACTTTGTTCGCAATTTTGCATCCATCATGTCACCATTAACCCAGCTTCTTCGCGGTGACGTGAGCCTCTCCTCCTGGTCCCCTGCATGAGACGTTGCCTTCACTACTTTGCCCCGTCTGCTCACCTCCCCACCTAATCTTAGCCCCTTCGACTCGATGGCTCCTACCGAAGTGCACACCGACGCCAGCGGCGTTGGGCTAGGCGCTGTCCTCGCTCAACAAAAGCCCGGCTATTCAGAATACGCTGTAGCCTACGCTAGCCGCACTCTGACGAAAGCCAAAACTAATTACAGCTTGACAGAAAAAGAGCGTTTGGCTCTGGTGTGGGCGCTTGGAAAGTCCTGGCCGCCCGTCCGATCTAGTAACTGATCACCATGCGTTTTGCTGGCTCTCCATGCTGAAACACCCTTCTCGCCGCCTTGCGCAACGGGCACTCCGCATCCAGGAGTACGACATTCGCGTCGTATAGCGCTGCAGACGCAAACGCTCCGACGCTGACGCCCTGTCCCGCTCACCTTTACCACCAGATCCGACGTGCGGAAACACTTGCTTCCAGACCTTGTCATCACTAAATCTTGACTCGATTGCCACCGAACAACGCCGTGACCCGTGGATCGCATCTCTTCTCGAATATCTATCCGGCACGCCCAACCTTCCGGTATATCGATCCCTCCAACGTCAAGCTTTCCATTTTGCCATCCGCGATCAACTTCTTCATCGACGTAACTACGCTTCCGATAGCCGCCGGTGGCTAGTGGTCATTCCACGCACTTTACGATCGCAAGTATGCGCCTCTCTTCACGACGATACACAATGTGGCCACGCGGAGAGTTCAAAACATAAGAACGCCTTCGCCATCGCTATTACTGGCGCGGCATGTACAATTTTGTACGCAACTTCGTGCAGTGCTGTCCTGACTGCCAGTGACGCAAATCAACACCGCTACGTGCGACTGGCAGATTGCAGACACTTCCATACTCTGCCAAGCCAAAGAGTGCCTCCAGCTCGCCCGTACGTTCACCTCGAACGAGCAGCAACGCCAGAAAGAAAACCGTAGCAGCTTCCTTCCGGATCCCAGCTATGCCCCAGGGTCTCTTGAGTGGCTTGCCATCCCATACCAAACTCCAGGACTCTCATCAAAACTTGTCCCCCGGTACGAGGGGCCTTCTTACACTGTTTTGGAGGAAACCTCTCCGGTTAATTACTTAATTGAGCCAGTTTCCCGATTGGACGACAGGCGCCGGCGTGCACGTGACATCGTCCATGTTTCCCGTCTGAAACAGTATCATGAGCCTCTGCCTGAAACTTCTTAGGTCACCAAAATGGCTCCCTTTTCAGCGGGGGCGATTGTGAAGAAGAAAATGTGCCTGCAGCAAGCAGCATCGCCAACGCCCGGCTGGTGCTTCGGTTCGTTGCTGTGCCGATCTCTGGACGGTTCTTCACGCTGTCTCGTCGCTGTCCTTAACGCCTAATAAACCTCTTCACAGTTTGTTATATACAAAAGTTCATTATAAAGGTTTATTCTGAACACTTTATTGCAAGACTACTTCTATATACTTGGTTATAACCGATATTTCATTATATCTAGCTTTGTTATATCGAGGTTTAAGTGTATTTTAAAAAAATAGATATTTTTATTATTTTTGGTAAAACACGCTTCCTCACATGAATTTCGGGGGAGGGAAGGAGCCTAGCCCCCACACCTCGGCTACGGGCCTGCCTGCAGAGGAACACCTTGAAAACAATTCTTCCAAACCCTACCACTTTTCAGCTCAATTACTGCTCAGCACCCAGCTTTTACTTGCGATGCACTGAAAGAGAGCTGTACTAAAAAGGCAGCTTTATCCCCAGTGTCGAGTGTGTGAAAAGGAGATCATAAAGCCAACTAACAGAGCTGCCACCTGAAGAACCAGCTTCATGGAATGGAGGTGGGTGATGGAAGGCCATTCAAGTGCTTCGCTAGAGTACAGGCGTTTACTTCTTTGCTGCGAGCATTCACATCCTTGAAAATAGAACCCAGCACAGCAGCACCAACTAGTTAACATGCAAGAGCTGGTCGAAGCCAGCAAATTACATGGTTACAGTGGTAACAGATGGTATTTACTTCGCTGTTTGCTTTCAGCTCTTAAATTTCACCAAAGGTGATGTTATTGCGGTATGCTTTACCTCTGCAACAGAAGCCAGTTGGCCAGGCTATCTGTAGCGCTCCTTGACAAAAGGCAAAATGGCATTACCTCTTTCCTCAGACAGGGCCGAGCTTGCCTCCTCCTCCTCACCGCTTTTGTCACCATCCGTGTCGCTGGGGCCTAAAAGGTCACGTGGTAGCGGCTCGTGGTTTGAGTCCGGCGACACACCCTCCCCGTTCTCCTCGGCCCTCCCTGTGGTCGTCACACCATTGTCACTGCCGACCACTGCAACAAAATCCACACTGCCGTTGGTCGCGGAGTCGCAAAGGCCACGAGACAGTGGCAGTTCTGAAAACCCGTCCGACCTGGACACAATTGCACTTGCCGCAGATAGCGTCTGTGATGTTGCACTTGCCGACAGTGATGCTGCCGCCACTAGGGACGTCGTTGATGGCCCGTTTGGGACAAGGTCGTCAGAGTCTAGGCTAGACTCCGCATCTATCGTCGAGTCGCACTCATTCTGCAGTGGCGATGACGACGCGATGCCGTTGGTCTTTGCGGCCACGCTCGACGCCAATGCCTCCACCCTCGGCTGCAACGTTCCTGTGGCTGGGACCGCAGAAGCTGCAGTGGTTGCGGCAAAGCCCGCTCCAAACCTGAGCCGGTTCATGCGCACAATGCCGGGCTTGAGGACGGAATTAGCTGTTGTGCAGTGGAAGTGGTGGTGCGGGTGGTGGTGGGTGGCGGCAGCATACTCTTGGCGAAGCATCACGTCACCACGAAACGTTCCGCCACCACCGCCAGTTGAAATTAGCAGGGGCATTCTGTGGTTTCCACCTACCAGGCCACCCAGTTTGAGCGCCGCGGGCACGTCTACGTCTGACACCTCGAAAACGGGACCGCCAAACGTGGCCTTCTTAGTTGCGACGGCATCCAGGGAGATGATCCGCGCCATAGGTGTCGGAGACAGCCTCCGCTCAGCCATCTCGCGGAGCTCGTCGACCCCGTCGCCCTTGGTCGAGCCGATGTGGTTGGCGATGGGTCCGTCGACGCAGTTGGCGAGGGGCTTCTTCTCTATTGCACTCGTCATTGCCACTGTTGTCATCGTCTTGGCCAGGGAGGACGGGGAAGCACGGCAGGGGCTGGGTGATCGCTGCTCTTCCTCGTCAGTGTGCAGCACGCCATTCGTCTCAGGCGTTGGAACACTCCTGGGCCTAGGCGTCGTCCGGTGTGGCGTTGTGTGGCACTCGAGGGCTCCCAAGGCACTGTTTGTGGCAGGTTCGTTGTTGCCAGCTTGACGCGGCGGAATTGCCACGGTCGTCGCTACCGTCATTGTCGTTGCCGACGTGGCAGCGACGCTGTCGTTGTCCGCAGACCGCAGGGTGTGAGGTAGATCGGGACGGTCCCGCAGCGGGCTGGAACCATCTGTGAGATGATGAGAGAGAGAGAGTTCAAAAACAGACACTGTAAGCAAATGAACAAGGGGGGAAAGGTGGGCTGGTTGGTACTTATCACAAGAAAGCAATTAACAGCACACATGAGATAAAAAAAAAAACACAAGCACTGCAAGAAAGCTGCAATCATTCCCGAGATAGTGCAACTTTCAAGCTCCTGAAGCTGCAAGAGGCTGAAAAATCATGCCGCACCAATACTTCGATAACTATATGGAAGCTCGAATATACTGCGCTCTACGTGGTTCTCAAACAGGCACTTAAGGTCAGTGAACTTTGCCCATTTCAAACGCTGGAAGAGTGCCTGACGTCCCAACCATTGCAATCATTAGGTAGCAGACTTATCACAAGTTCTGCAGCTTTACACAACAGGGTGGCAGGCCAAGCACACATATATGTGCAAAAAAAAACCAACTAAATACATAAATAACCACACTGTAAATTCGTGTTCTTTTGCCTGAATGAACCCATTCTAAAATGTAACTTACCAAAATATATAAATGCAAAAATTTTGCTCATTTTGCTCATTGGTGAGTACTTTTCATCATAAAATGTGCTAAATGTGGCAGTTACACCAGCTATAATAAGTAACTAATAAACTTCTGAACCAGGGCCATAACCAGAGGGGAGTTGAGAGATTCAAAAACCCCTCAAATTATTTTAATGCTTCAACTTTTCGAGTGATACTAAAGTATTGACACGCCTTCACATCGACCACCAGTTGCCAAAGTTAGCTGTTCTACACAACCTCCCCCCTGAAAAAATTTTCGCAGTGCAGCCCTGTTTTGAACTGAGTGGAGCACTGGCATTCAGGCACCTAACTAGAATAAATGCAATGAAATAAATATTAGGGAAGTGCAGTTGAAAAGACTTTATACAAAGTGAGAACTGCCCATTTGGTCTAAATTTACAAGCAAGATCAGCTGTGAACTAAAAAAAAAAAACTTTACATCAACTTCTTTTTACCTCAGTCAACTGCAGACATCTAGATTTGAGAAGTGTGTGTAAAATTTCATCTCAAACTACACATTAAAAAAGAAAAAGTGACCAAAGTATGCATTAGTGGAGCTGGAAAAAAATTTTGTTTGAAAATCACACCCACCTACTGGCCAGTTTTTTTACTTTAAATTACAAATGTTCAGTAAGTACAAATATATGAATTAAAAGATGTTACAGGCAACAAAAAAAATTAGTATACTGCACAATGTTTATATACAAGTAAAATAACTTATTCTGATAATTAATGCAATGTAGTACTGGATGTGTTGGGAAGCGCACCGCTGGAACTCTCAAACTTCCTATAATAGAGCCCTCTTTTTAGAGCATGCATTGAAGAATTTAACTAATTCGAATAATGAATATATTCCAGTGGATTGGGCACTAGAATTGAATAAAACAAGTTATTTTTTATTTGTTTTAATCATTAAAAATTAAAACGTGTGTACACCCTATCAATACTATACTGATAACTAAAACAAATTGTTCTTGTTTTTAAAGCTCTAGTGTTGCCAAGGTTTATGTGCCAGCAATCCATCATCATCATGAAATTGGCTACTGGCCAGAATTACAGACTTTCTGTAGGCAGTACTTTGGTTTTCACTGTCTTCAATATTCACAGAATAGAGTTACCTACATGTTGTGTACCAGTCAGTTTCTGCTCATGTTTTAGCGCTATGCTTTGTTGTGCAAGATTTGAACTGTGCCGCTACTGCACAGCAACAATCAGTTCCTCCTTGGCAAATACGGCTACATTCATAAGAAATACTGCTACATATGGCTACATTCATATTCTGGCACATATGGTATTCAATGCTGATGCTTACCAGCTTTTTGAGCTAAGGCCCACACTCTGATAACGGCTTATTTACCAATTTCATTATATTTAGCTGTGTGGTGCTCGGTTTGAAATGGTTTAATTATTATGTCTATGTTTAAGGGTGTACGACTATGAACAAAAAACAGTGTTGTCAAAACAACACTATCAATCTACAATACACATCATGAGAAGGAGGGGACCAGGCCTGTTTCCAGCTTAAAGAGTGCAATTTTCGCCCATATTCACATGAATACCAACAGATGCAAGTGTTGTGTTTGTGCAAGTTGTCGACAGTATTTAGCACTTACATTTGCCTGCATTCATTACCAAGGCCATGCTATAAACACTGGTTTATCGACTACTGAAGTCACTGCTGTATACGGGATCACAGGAGTTTACATAATTGTGCAATTTTGTTAATTAAATTAACCGTATTGTGGCTTTCTCAAAGGATCTTAATGCTTGTTTTGCATGATATGTCATGAAATTCTGAAGCTGTTTTAACAATGGCTACCTTTCTATTAAAAACCTATTCAGACAGTATCAGATTCCGGTCATAACTAATCAGCTCATTTCCGATTCAGTCCTAAGTTAGCTTTTTGTGCACCCCTGGCAGATACGAATGTTCTGGCTTCCCTATCACAGCTGTAAAGTTCACACTGGTGATAATGATGTGGTCTGCACAGCACCTCGCTTCGACAGCATACTGTGTTTGTCTCCTTTTGTGTTGACCACTAGCGGTCCTTTGCACACAGCACAATCCAAGGATCATTATTCAAGTTTGATGACAACATGCATTCTTGTCACGAGCAGCAAACAGGTCAAAAACCAAGTTTATCACACTAACGAGGTCTGCATTATTGCTTTAACTCTCTCTTACACACACAGACATATTATATATAAAGATACTAAAATGCTAAAAAGTCTTGATCAATCAAGTTTACATAAAAAACCTCCACACTACACAAAAAACTGACATTTGTGATTCAATGACCCACAGTATTTTCTCGTTGAAACAACACAAAACTCTATTAAAATCTATGCAGGGTTCGTACAGGCTTGAAAAGCGAAAATTCAAGGATCTTCAAGGACTTTCCAGGACTTGTTGCAAGTTTTTCAAGGACTCAAACCAGCATGCTAAGTTTGAATTTTTCACTCTAAAATTTTCAAAAATTACCAATTTTATTGCACTTACAATGTATGGATATCGCATTTATAAAAAAAGAGTGTAGTCTTGTAACTTCTCCCATCCTCTCCATAGGACAGGGCACGATGTCATGTCGGGAAGTTATGAGCTGATGGGCTTCAACGGACATGTGCAGTCAGGCCTTAAAGGGGTCGTGCCACAGTATTTATGGCTTGCGCGCTCTTTGCTGCAAGCTTGAATTATAGCTCCAATAAGCACAATACACCCACCAATATTCATTTATTCTCGCTATATAATTTGCCGCCTTTTTGATATGGACAATTTTCAGTTCCTGTTTGTGGGGACCGAGTTGTGCAGGTACATAGCAGTGTAGCCGACTTAGCCACGTGATTCCAAAGCTTTGCGCATTTCATGCCGAGTATTGTCAGCTCTTGCACAGGTGCCACACAAGCACTTGCAAAACAAACTTGCCGCTACCTGCAGCAGCCGCGATTCTTTCCAGTATGTACGGGGCGGAAGTCCGGAGGCCATTCAGCTGACTACAGGTATGGTGTGACATCACTAGAACTTTTGTAGCCCTTCCTGTAGAGCTAGGTGAGTGCTGGACGTGTTCCCGATAGGTCTCGATTAGAAGGAGCATATAGGTACACTTTGGAAGCGACTTAAAATATATTTTTAAACACACATGGTGCTTGCTACAGCCTTAAAATTTGACGGCATCATACCATCAAGAATGCCAGCTTGTGCACAGTTGACACTCGTAGCACGTTGCTCAACAACTAAGAAGTAACAACTGGGACAGTGGTTAATTTACACTAATCCTGTGGATACAAGTGTGTTCTTTTCTAAGACCGTTCTTGATTTGTTTTAGCAACACGCTTCCAGTGTCGAGCTACGACAGTAGTTCACCAGCACTCGTCCTCTGCACTTTCTTTTCGTGCGTCTGTGCCTGAGAGGTGCAACGCACGTATAGGATTGCTTGCACTTTTTCGTGTGACATTCTAATTTCTTGCTATCACAATCACTGCTTCACCCTCGCCAGAAACTAACTGTTTTTTTCACATGCACTTTTGCGAAATGGGATCATGTGCAACCACGCCGCATTGATACTTCAGAAATGAGGAGTTTGACAGGTTCACACCAATGTACCATATTTAGAAGGTCGTGATGTCGATATGACAGTGCACTGCTCAGGAAATTCAAGGACTTTCAAGAATGGCAAAAAATTTTCAGGACTTTCAGGGGCCTTGAAAATTCACTTTGGAAATTCAAGGGTTTTCAAGGATTTCAAGGACCTGTACGAACCCTGCTATGGAAAAAAAAAAAAAAGCCACACCACTCTTGCCAAAAATCGTTTTAATAAATGTACCAGGATGCTTATAAAGCACCACGGTGCCGAAAGAAAAAACAATAAAAGACACAGCCGCCATACCCCTCCCCCTAAAATTGTTTTAATCAAGGTACAACTTGCCATGATTGCACAGAAGAAAAAGATCAAAACAGAGGCACACACCCCTAAAATATTTTAATCAAGATACGGCTCGTCCGGTGCCAAGAAAAAAAGAAAGAACAAAAACAGAACCACCCCCCATAAAATTGCTTTTATCAGGGTACGACTCACTATGGCACTAATGGATACACTGTCACCCCTCGGCAGACGCCTCTGTACAGAGTTACACTATCCGGGGTGAGAACCAATTGTCAGCCGACAACTCGGAGACGCACAATACACAGCCTACTCTGCCATTAGTTATGCACGTCATGTCCACTGTTCTCCACATGACTTTTGTTTCTGAAATCGTCTTGCTTTCCTAGTCATTCCAGTCAGTAATCGTTTCAACATTGCAACACCTTAATCAAAGAAAACAAACAAAAGAGAGGAAAAAAAAAGCCCTGCATAGTTGAATAAAGAGCGCCCCGTCGTTGGACAGCACCACATAAAATCTTGCATAATAAAAATTAGTTTTTTTTTTTTAGATGTTTCAAATATGCATCCGTATGCTTTTCCAAGACCCCTTAATGTTCCGCTAAACAACCACCAACAACTTTTCAAAGGGCCAGTAAACGACTCTGACTTCTACACCCCCCCCCCCCCCCCCTAAGGAGCTCACAAATTCATACAGTAAACCACTGAAATCACATTTTGAGAATATCACAGCACTCCCTACGCTTCTTTCCTAAGCCTGTCCCATCTTCCTCGTAGATGCAGTGGCAAAATCTTGCCCATGGGTAACGTTACGCACCCCGGAGCTTGTCGATTGGTCCTTTGCACTACACAATGTCCCAGTGACCCAAGTAACGCAGTTTTGGATACACAGGCCACATTTTCATTTTCGTGTGCCGCCCTCTGTCATTTTGTAGAGCTCGAGACTACCTGGAGATGCAGTATTGCCTGAAGGAAAGGGTCCGAGATGGAGAGGTGTTTTGCCCCTTTACCACTAGGGGAAGGGCGCACACCTCAACAGTGCCCCGCACTCCTCACACCGTGCTCCCTTCCATCACTGCTATCACAATGGCACAGGCGGGAGAAATATTGCCCGATCGTTGGCTGCGTGCCGATGACATATCCCTGACAACGGGCTATGCAGGCGAAGTGGGTGTAGTGAAAAAGGGCTACGCTTTCCTCTATCCGCGGCAGAAAAAGGGTGGGAGGGATGAGCCAAAAACTGAAACTAGCAAAAGAGAGCCATTCTGAACCTTGTCACTTCTTTATTGCAGCACCTATTTGTGAAGTTCTTGTGGCAGTGTGCTTACATTGTATAGGTGTGCAGTTATTTCAACACTAGAAATTTTCAACCACAATGCTTTTTACTGGCTCTTTCACATTTTAAGTGACCCTGCGTCGTGCTACGAGTGGAGGTTGCAAATTCAAAGAAACATTCTCTTGGCCTTTTAGTAAACCTCGACCCCTCAGCGGTTGACATAACACCAACATGGTTGTCGGCTCATGCTATTCACGAAAACAATCTGCCAGCATGCTCACCCCTCTTCCTCCTCACTCGGTGAGGAGGAAGAGGGAGCACTCGACGAAGAAATGAGACGAGCAGACGACTGGGAAAAACTGAAACGAGCGAGGAACTCTTGCGGATCATCAACTCCATTATTATGGCACAGTGTCGAAAACTTTTCGTAGCTACATGTTCGCTGTACACTTGTGCACAACTATATTTCCACCTCTGGTTGATTTAGAGGCCCTTCAAGTTTTATTTTACCCGATGCTATTTCTCATCTAACACTGTACACTTAACGAATCATTTGCGTTTAAAATTGCAGAGACGTGTAAAGGTGATAACAAGGAGGGCCACACACATTGCAAGTTAGGCACCCGTGTGTCTTCTTCGTCATCCTTCTCTTCGAAGTGTCTGCGCTAACTGTTGAAGATGTGTCGAACCAAAAATGCCAGAAGTCAGCTTCTTCGTTTGTCTACTAACAATTTCCTCGGCAATGTCATGTGACCTTGAGAGTAACCTTAAATAAATAAATAAACAGTATGCAAGAGCAAATGTGACACTTCTTCAGAGGAAGCGAACACCTATACAGAGAATTTTACAGATGACTAGTCTGCGTTGGTTCATTGTTAACAGCAGCGCGAGAGAATCACAATGGACAGAGACAAGTGAACATGCACTGTCTCTAGATCACGCTGCAGTGTAACAATGATTCAGGAATATTTTGTACTTTCATTGGTGGGCTCTGAGGTGACCTATGATTTGAAAACGTACTTCCACCAAGGAGTTTCACGGACAGCCGCATGAGAAACGCAGTTCTCACCGCTAACGGAGGAGTCTGCCTCTGGCCCCAGCGAGGTGGCAGACCAGTGGGGTTTTGTACTCTGTGCGCAGGAGGAAGAGGCGGATGAGGGCGACGAAGAAGAAGGCGAAGAGGAAGAAGAAGAAGGCGACGGCAGAGTCCTCCGGGTGCTGCCGGCTCCCATTGGGTGCTGCAGTTGCAGCGGCGTCAGCACAACTGTCGGCGACATGGACACGGGCACTCGCACGATGCCACCGCCGGACAGCAAGCTAAGCTCCCGCGTCCGCTCAGCTCCCTTGTCAGCCCGAGCCCTGGCCCCGCGGTAGCCCCTCCGAGCGTCGTTGCCGCCCCCACCACTTTCCGCACCATTGCTTGACCGTGGGGATCGTGGCGGTCGCTTCTTGGGAACTGCCTCTGGTTTCCGCGGGCTCACCACCACCGCCACGTTCGGGCCACGCAGGGAGATGTGCAGTGGCGGAACCCGGGGAGGCTCGCCCTGCGGCGAAGGTGGTGAAGACGCCTCGATCTCCGTTTTCACGGGGCAGGTCCTCTTAGAGTCGAGCTTTAGCCTCAGCTTGAGCTTCTCGCCTTCTGTCGGCGGCAAAGACACACGAGACACCTCCTCGCGTATAGGTGGCTCAGGGTCGTTTGAGGACTGCGAAGATGTTGACTTTCCGATGCCGGAGTCCGTGTCCGAAGATGGGTTGCCTGGATCCTTGCCGCCGGAGCTTCCATCGGAGAGGCTGCGCTCCGAGTGGCCTCCATTCTCAGAAGACTCCGAGGTCTCGAGGTCCCGAACAGCCGGTTCGTCGTCCTCTTCGTCAGAAGGCATGGGTTCCAGGTGGCCCGTGAAAGGGTTGATGAGGTGAGTGGTCGTGCGACTCTCGACAGCAGCGGGGGGTGAAGGAGGAGCCACAGAAACTGTCGCCGTCGGTGGCGCCGCACGGGGTGGTGAGGCGGGAATGTGGGAGGACAGGGGGTAGCTGCGGCTGCCAAGAACGTTAGCAATGTCGCAGCTCGGGCTCATGGGGGGTGGCGAAGCAGGCGAACCAGGTGGGGAACAGCCCTCTTTGCCCCGGCTGCTTTTCGTGGGCCTGCGCTTCCTCTTTGTCGGCTGGCCCGTGTCCAGAGGTGGAGGCATCATCGTCTTCTGCGGGCCACTGGACCCCGTTTCGCTCTGGAGTAGGTTCACCAGCAGCGGACTAGACAGTGCCACGTTGCCTCGCGTTGCATTGCCGAGCCGCTGCGCTGCCCCAAGTGCCGCGGCTAGAGGAGGTGAGGGTGAGAATGGAAACCTGCTCCCGCTTGTCGTCGTGGCTACTGCCGCTGCGGCGGCCGCCGCGCTGTTCTGCTTCATGGAGTGAGTCATGCTTGCGAAGGGAAACGGCGGACGTGTCTTGGCGCTGGGCCGCACCAGTCGCGACGAGCCACTCGAAAGAAATGGCAGCGGTTCCCGCGGTGGCGGGGCGACTACGTTGGGAGAGCGAAAGGCACTGCCGCTGCTGCCGCTGGTTGAAGTGGCCGCTGCAGCTGCAAAGGCGGGACTCCTAGCCTGGATAGAGGGAGGCTCTGCAGGCGTAGTGGTGGCAGAAGAGGAGCCTGCACGACTGGATGCAGCTGCGGAAAGAGCTGGGGATGATGATGGCACTCCAGGCACGTGCGGCGATGCCTGTGAGCCCTGCTCACTACCCTCTTCCGCCGCCTTCTGGATGATGATTTCCTTCGGTGGCTCCCCATAACGACCAGCAAGCGTAAGGCTGATGATCTGCACACAGGAATGACAAGAGGAGATCAGATTCTGCAACTTGAACTGTACTCAACAACCCCCCCCCCCCCCCCAAAAAAAAACAGATGTGTGATCATGAAGGGTGACCCTGAGGCAAGCCTCTGCATAGTGACTAACTGAAAAGCACAAAAGAAGCAGGACAAAAGAAAGAATGTACACGAGACAAGCACCAACCTCGAACCAGCATTCATTCAGAATCGTGCATGTGCTTGAAACTAATGTAAATTGAGGTTTGAAGTCGGTGCCTGTCTAGCGTACCTTCTTTCATTTGCCCCGATTATTATATCCTTTTCAGTAAGTCACTATGCAACTTCATTAACTTGCCTCACTTGTCTGGAGCATTCATTCCTTCCTCCCACCACTGACCAATATTCTATACTCTTTTTTACCACTGTACTTCAGCACTGCCAAAGCTACGGGGTGGGTGTAAGAAAGAGTCACGTTGTGCAGCTAAACATAGTCCCAGATATAAGTGCCTCAAAATTGGCAGGGTTGGCTGAAATTGGCGTTTGTCACATCAATATGTTGTACGTTTATTTTTCTTCACATTTATTTCATATGCATTTAATTATCCCAGTCGCTTATCGCCAGTAACTGTGCTTAAAAATTAACATGGCAGCACCCATGCAGAAGTGACCGCCCACTGCGCTGAAAGCAATACACAAATGGTGAAATCAGCCATCAATTAGTTTCATCTTACTGTGAGGATAAAGCATCAGGTACGTGTTGTTATTAGCGAGATACGCTACTTGCTTAGCCGCACCTGCTAAACCTAACGCATTGAGGTTGTGCTCGAGCCATGTCGCCAGACCAAGAACGCTGCTTCTCCAAATATCAGACATGCAACTTGGCACAGGATACCGCATGCGACGGAATTTCCTACGGTGGACACAAAAAAAGTACCTTGCAAAAATGAGAGAAAGGGAGCGTTGCAGTGGCAGACGCGAAGGAATGCGTTGATGGAGAAGCAATCATACGAAAGCAACAAACAGCATTAGAGAGAAACAGTGACCATCCGTCTTCCTTATTTAATAAGTTGAGCGTTCAGATTCAAGTACAGTTTGTCCTAAATTGAAACAATTGCACCTTTCCAATTGTTTACTATCTAGTCACCGATGTGACACATTCATACCACACAAACAGCATTTTGTGAGTCTCCGCAATGCTACATCTCCAAGTTACCAAATTTTTTGAAAGAGACAAAATTGCTGGCCCAAATTAGTTGCTTGCTTTAATGCTTTAGTGTATTTTCAAGTTAACAAACCAGCCATATCAACCGCAAAGAGCGCGTATACACAATTTGGCGAGCATATGCCACGAAGATGGTGAGCAGACGACACGGGCCGGATGAATACATGTGGAGGGGCTAATCGCCCTTTTTATTGGCTGAGGGGCCCTGTAGACTCTAAAGTGCTGAAGGGAACTTCTGAAACAAAAGTATTGCTCTTTATTAATGTGCAGGATAGCTTAAATCTTTTCTCAACGAAAAATCTCTTAGGGTGTCCCATCTGGTCTGACCCTCCATAGAGAGGACCCGAAAGCAAGCGAGGGATTAGGAGAACTGTATGGCCCTATGGTAACCTGGTAATGTAAGCATAACGTTCTACTAATTCAGCTTAGTGTGTTAAAGTTTAGAGCAATTTACTGATAACGTACGCTGAATTATCAGACATGTCACACTAGAAACCAACAGGCCAAACTATTGTTTCTGGCCTACTACGTATCTAGGGTTCTTTCTTGAATTCTTCAACAGGCACCTAAACCTAAGTACACAGGTCCTTTTAGTCTTTCCGATGAAAATATGGCTCTTGCAGCAAAAAATTTATCTCATAGCCTTCAGCTTGCTAGTGCCATAATCAAGTGGTCAAGCCGTTTTTGGTGGCGAATTAAAGTTTAGAGCAATTTACTGATAACGTACGCTGAATTATCAGACATGTCACACTAGAAACCAACAGGTCAAACTATTGTTTCTGGCCTACTACGTATCTAGGGTTCTTTCTTAAATTCTTCAACAGGCACCTAAACCTAAGTACACAGGTCCTTTTAGTCTTTCCGATGAAAATATGGCTCTTGCAGCAAAAAATTTATCTCATAGCCTTCAGCTTGCTAGTGCCATAATCAAGTGGTCAAGCCGTTTTTGGTGGCGAAGGCAAGAACGAGTGCAAGCAAACAAATAATCAAGCATGCGTGGGACAGTCACAAGTGCTCACCTGATCTCCCTCAACCTGGACCGAGAGGATGCCCAGTTCTCGGAGTGCCCGGTCGCCACGCTGGGCCAGCTGCCGCAGCCGTAACGCCGCATCACGGGGGAGTGTGAACGTCACCCGCACGCTGTTCCACGGCTCCACCTTCTTCACCCACAATGGCTGCTCCTCTGCATTTAACGACATCGACCATAACTGTCAGCCACCACTTACCGCACGTATCAAACCAGAACACACAGAGGCCGAGGCTCTGATCCCAGAGCGACATAGGTGAGCACAACATCAAAGAGTTTCCTATAAGTACACTGGACAGAGCTCTTGCGCTAGTGTCTATGGGAGCTGCAACGCACGGTGCTTCTGCCAGCATGGGAATAATGGGCAATACGCGTACTTGCCTAGTCCTCGTTCTTTCGGCTCCGGTTAGCTCCGTGTGACCTGTATCTGCTTAGCCGCAATACAAAGGTCAGCAAAGGTTTAGCAGTTACGCCCCACCATCTGAAATTTTTTTAGGCTCACAAATTCAAATCGGCTCACGCAGTTCACAATGGTCCATTCTTTTATTCGAAACAAGACCAAAACACAGCAATAAACGAAGGCACTAGTGCGTTCGGAGCCTGCAAGTACGAAGACTAGGCAAGACTAGGCAAATTTGTGTACTACCCATCTACGCCTGACATAACGTAATGTCGCTACAAAGTTTATTTAAGGACACAGGTTAGGCTAAAATGTTTGGTGACAACCGAAAACGTTTTTTTTTTGCTTATTTGTAATAAGGCCTTGCTTAACAATAACCAGTGCCTCACAGATTTTTGCGCCCTTTGATTGAGCCAGAAGGGCCATGTTTCTGAGCCTAACTGACGAGCAGCCCAACCCCTTTTTCTAAAATGGTGCACAACCTGAGCTTTTTGCGTTAAGGAAATTTCTTTTTAAAAAGTATGGTAGAATAAATGGTATATGTCAGTTAGCGCAATATCTTAGAAACAGCTGCAACTATTTTAAAAACAGCTGCAACTATTCCTATAATATTTTACATGCTCATAAAAAATGCCACTGGGTATCAAGTGACATCATTTTTCTATGCATAGGTGGCTTATCCTATTTTTGCCCACTTCCAAATTTTAAAGGGGGTGCACTTATTCAATGTACCTTTCTCTGCAAGTACCGAAAGGAATGTAACCATATTCAGGCGTGTTGCTGTAGAGACTTTTAAGTTACATCTGAACTAAAAAGATATTGCATTTTAAAGAAGATTTTGTAAAAAAAAATTAAAATACTGCTTGTACAATGCCACGGAGGGTATATCTGTGTAATTTTTTTGCAGCTTCCCTTTTTATAAAATCCACAATTCTTTTTTTAGTTCAGATTGTTTCTAACTTGTTGTAGCTCACACATACAAAGTGTCATCAAAATCGATTCAATACGTTTTGAGAAAAGGTACACCAAAGTTGAAAAATATACAGAAAACACAATTTGAGAAAAATGAAGTTTTGCGTGTGCATACCGCTCACTCCAGACCGCGCGCGGCCCACTTCGGTGCAACATTTAAACTACTTGGAGCGGCCGCTAGACGTAGGGCTTTACGCATGTTTGTTCTTCAGAGTACAGTAGACTTTTCGTTGTCAAAATTGCAGATGTGATTTTTTGGGGGGTTTACCCCACCATACCCCCGTTGAATATCAATAACTATAGTTTCACTGACCTTAACAGGCTTAAAAAAAAAGTGTTCCGACTATATTGGGACACGCATGACATTTGCCAGAGTCTGTTGGCTTTATGTGTGCGAGACATTCATGAAGACACGGTTCTGTACATTTATGCCGAGCGTTTTGCACCAGCAAGATACTTTTATGATGATGAATAAAGGAAACTCTCTAGAAATCACAGAATAATTAGAAATGGACACGTTCGGCTACAAACGAAAATTAGACTAGGCGCACTTTTGCGAGCACTTTAGCAAGTAAGCTTTGTCCTCATTACGCATCGCCGCAACATCAAAATGTTACCTGTAATGAAAATGAACATGCTTTGATTGATGTGAAGGTTCTACAAATCATGATTAGGAGTATATATGCCTGCCCAAAATGCAGAGGAACCGTGGCACACGTACAGAATACAATGCGCTGTGCTCTTTAGAATGGAAACCCTCAGAACTGCCACACGTTTGAAATCGTTCTAACTTTCCAAAAAGACCTGCATGGCTCTAGCAAATATTTTCAGGGCCATCTGACATATTACTGAGGCACAACGCCGCTGTATGGTTGGGCGAGATTAACCGCTATGAAGAGTATTTGGACATTAGAAAGACAGATGATATGACAGAACAAGCCAAAAAACAAAGAAAACAAAAAAAGTGAGAAGCTGATACGTGTGACTATATGGAACACTGCTATTAATTAAATTGTTCAGTATATCTTTCTGAACAAAATATAAAATAAACTTGTTTTTGCTCCTTAACTGCCAATATTTCAAAATGAATTATTATTTTTACTACACTTGCCCCATGTTCAAGATAACTTGAAAGCACAGAAAACCCGATTTTTTTACCAGAATAAACTACACATAAATACAAAGCTTCTGAACTAGAATAAAATGGTGCAATTATGCAGGATAGTTTTCATGTTTTTTGGAGCTTTTCATAAAGAATAATGACAAAAATTACTTGTTTGACTAAAAGAAATTGCAAAAACGCCAGCACATGAGGTACATACACCCAGATATACAAATTATCACTTATAATGAAGTAAATGAAAGATAGCTCTGACACAGACAGAGTGCTACAAATGTATGTTTATAACAAACTTTTGGATATAACGAAGTATTTTTGTAATGAGCAGGTTTGAGTGTAATTCTAGTTCCATTGCAAGAAGAGAACGACAAATAAAATGAAACAAACCCGAATGTTATACATAAAGTAGTTTAGGAGAAAATGATTCTTGAAGAAGATTTAAAACAGAACGAAGATACAGGGAATCTATTTTCATGATGTCTACTTTGTGAACATGTTCGATTCGGCCTACCGTATAAACCGAAATATAAATCGAGATTTTTTCAATAAAATAATAAGCTAAAGTCGCCCCTCGTCTTATATAGCGGTGTCTAGCCGAAAGTGCGACGCTGTCTGGCAACATATGTCTTGCATGTGCTTGTGAAGCCAGACGCGGCCATATCCGCATCCAAATCCAATCGCAGTCTGTTTTTTTTTTGTGTTCGTGATTTGCTTCCGATCTGTTCCGAGTTTTCGCTCCGTTTGACATTGCGCTGGATTTTTAGTGGCCTTTTTTTTTTCGTTCACTGAATATGTCTAGCGGTGCGAGGAGGCAGTAGTCGGCTGCGTTTAAACTAGGTGTTGTTAAGTTCGCAGAAGCGAACGGGAATATGGCTGCTCAGCGCCGCTTTGGTGTATCAGAAAAAAGCGTGTGCTATTGGAGGGCGCAGAAAAGAAATCTGCAGATGTGCAATCCTCGAAAAATGTCGTTTCGTGGACGAAATGCCGTTCATCCGCATCTGGAGGATAAGCTAGCGGACTTTGTGCGGGAAGTTCGTGCGTGCTCGCTGCCAGTGACCGTGGATACCATTCGCAACAAAGCCCTGGAACTCGCTCGGGAAGGTGGGCTCACGAGGGAAGAGTTTCGTGCACCGAACTCTTGGGTGCGTCGATTTATGCGACGCACATCTATCTGTCAAAAGTTGCCGGAGGAGTTTGAGGACAAGCTCATAAACTTTCAGCGCTTCGTAAACCGGCTTCGGGACCAGAACGACTACATGATAGGGCAGATTGGCAACGCCGCTGAGACCCCCAGGTGGTTTGACATGCCTTCGTCAACCACGATCACGCAGCGCGGCGCCAAGTATGTGAAGCTGCTGTCCACTGGCAACGAGCGCTCGCGCTTCACCGTCATGCTGGCATGCACGGCAGATGGTAAAAAGCTTCCGCCCTTCGTCATTTTCAAACGCAAGACAATGCCGAGGGAAGTGTTCCCGCCCGGTGTTGTCGTTCGCGTTAACAAAAAGGGATACATGGATGAGGCCATGATGCTCGAATGGATACAAGTGGTGTGCAACCGTCGGCCAGGTGCACTGCTGCGTCTTCGCAGCATGCTGGTGTTGGATGCGTTTCGTGGCCACTTGACCGATGCAGTGAAACGCGCACTCGGCGACGGGAAAACGGACCTTGCCGTGATACCAGGTGGTATAACGTCCACCCTCCAGCCGCTCGACGTTGTACTAAACAAGCCGTTCAAGGACCGAGTGCGGCTGGAATACCAAGAGGTCTGGCGACAACCACAAGACACCGACGGGCCGCCTACAGAGGCCTCCGCTTGCGACTGTTTGTGGCTGGGTGCTTCCCGCCTGGCGCTCCTTGCCGGATTCCATGGTGGAAAATTCTTTCAAGAAATGTTGCATCAGCAACTCGCTGGATGGCACTGAAGACGACGCACTGTGGGAGGCGGCCAGCGACAAACTCTCGTCTTCAGAAGACAGTGGTGCTTCGTCGGACGAATAGGAGCAGTTGCGATGGTGGTAGAGGGGAGCTCTGACGATCGGGATGCGGTGCGCCCAATTCGCAAATAAATGTGGTTCGGCAGTTTTGGGTTGTTTTCCTTTTTTTTTTTTTTTCGTTAACCTGAACTTGGGGGGTCGACCTATATTCCCACTCGGCCTATAGTCCGGTTTATACGGTACATTGATAGGCCGGAGCTCGCAAACAGTGCACCGCCTGTTCCTGGTCTTTATTCCGCAACGTCACTTTGACGCGACGTAGCTTTCACAACTGTTGACACAAATGAGAAAGACAGAATGGGTTTCGCCACAATGAACGCTGCAACGAGATCCGCTTCTCTGAGTTCCTTGGTGGTGTTTAAGGGGGCCGCACCGTTTGAAAAAACAATCACGAAAAAGTTGATTTTTCTTGAAAACCAAATAGTACTCGCGTAGTGTGTCTCAAACTATTTGTTCTGAAAATATGAGTGTAATTCATCGTAAAAGTAGGTAAAATAAATTACATAACAAGCCACAGCAGCCAGCGAGCGCTAAAAATACCCCCTCCCCCTCCCCCCCATACTTTGCGTGCTCGCAGTTTACAAACCATGGGGCCTAGCGCTGCCATTTTGGTGTTTTGGTCATGAATTCTTGTTTTTTTTTTTTTTTTGCTACCCTCAGCAGCAGCAGTGTCGCTGAGGCGGGTATCACTCATGATTGGGATTGGGGGGCTCTCGAAGTTTTGAAGTCTCCCGAGACTCGAATGCGAAGCCGCGATTAAAGTAAGCGCGCGCCTCTTGAGGAAGTAGGGGATCACGCAGCTCCTGTAGGCTGCTGCAGGCGATGTTGCACCTATTCACCGTGGGGCTAGTGTGCATGTTTCAGCTCAAGTGCGCCTGATTCGCCAAACTCGCTAGCTGCAGTGACTACGGCCTCGAACAGTGCGACCACGTTGTCGACTGTGAATTTGCACACACATTCTCAGACGTGTGACGAGTTAGCCGCAGAAGGTAGCAAATGTGCTGCTACGCAACAAAAGCTCGGTGTTATGCCAGCGGGCGACAAGCTGCGGAGAAAGACTCTACGCGTCTGAAAAAGGCTCAAAAATGGATGCAACGCAAGCAGAAAAAGCGGCAAGGCAAAATAGTCTAAAAAGGCACATGCAGCTACTGTGTAGAGTCATTTTAGAACAAAATAAGTGTTCCAAACTTTTGAAGTTCGTTTTCTTAGAATGACTTTTTTGGCCAGTGACGCTCTTCAGTCAGGTGATATTTCTGAAACCATTATTCTGATTTTTATCAGGTTTGTTTTATTATTTATTTTAATAAATTGCCAACACAAAGACAAATCTGTTTCTTAAGTTTATTGCCTCTGTAATTTGTGATAATCAATTACAATTGCATTGATAAAGCCAAATGGGTAACAACACATCCAGTGCTATGATAAAAATTTTCAGCAAGAAAAAAAAAAAAGTGGCTCAGTCTTGGTGTAGAGAACCCACCCAGGAATCATCATAGTGAAATTCACAGTCCTAGCACATTTACGAATTGACGAGAGCCTGACCAAGAAACTTGTGTGGACTATCCTAATAAAGGGCTGCAACTTGGGAACCAGTGAACATAAATGCATGAAATTTTGTGGTTACTGAAATTGGTTTGCTATATGCCTACCCTGAAAATTTCATAAAAACATTCCAACAAACTAAAAAGTTGCCCTTCCAAGTTGTCTCCCCCCCCCTCCCCCTTAATGTGCCTGCCCCCACGCATATTGCGCTTTCAATAATCTTTAAAAGCGCCGTGCCCATTCAAAGCACCATAGGTCCCAGCCTCCTGCCTCAGAACAAACATTACAGAAAACCTTATTCTTTTATGCGATATGCAAAGTGCATGCATGACTATATTACATTGCCAACATCTTCAGCCCATAACGCCCTTTCATTTTCTACACGAAACCGAACTTTCTGCTGATGAAATCACATGAGCGTTTGTAAGGGGATGATACCTACATACCTACTGTTTCTGGACACCACATGCTTTGCATCTTTATTTTTATTGGTGCTTTGCTTATCTTTTAATGGTTGTATTGTTAAATTCATTGAATAACCTTCGGTTCTCTACTATGTGGCAGGTGCAAGCCATTTCTGCCCTTTAGAAACGCACTACCGTGTGGGCGATGGCAGCTCTACAAAGGATGGCACTAAGTTCTAAAGCAACAGCAGACGAGATGAAGAGCTTTCACGCATACCTATCCAGTGGACTACCATTAAGCGAAACTCGGTTAAACAGAAAAGCCGCATAAACGAAACTATCTAGGCACATTTAGTTGGTCTCCTATATATTTATTAATAAAAACTTTTGGGTAATCGGAACATGTTTTTTTTAGCTTACATCGGTTAAATGAAACTGAAACGGGCAAAATCCATGAAGGGCAGAAGTGGCCACGGTAGTCTAGCAACCATGAAACAAATGCCAAAGCTAGCTTGGCCAAGCCAATCCTGCGATTGCACATGTCCGCGCACACCGAGCAGCAATTGACGCCTCGTCGTGAACTTGAGAACAGCCTTGAGGAACCTAATGCTGAAGCTCAAGATGAGGACCCGTGCTCAAGTAGTAATGAGAAGGTGTGTGATCCCGAGCCCATTTCAGTGGCTGATAGTACGTAAGAGATGCTGTCATCATGTTGCAGCGCTACTTTGAACGTGATGGTGGCACAGAGTTCCTGCCCAGCCTTTCAGCAATGCACTCCTACTATGTGAGAAAGTGCTTGAACAAGGCCAAGCAAATTGTTATCACCTCCTTTTTTTTTCCGAGTCAGCAATATTAGAAACATTTTTTTTCTAATCAACTATAGTAGTATTTTATACTTCAGAATGTTTTTGTTTGTCAGCCATAGTTGGTGCATTTGAAATAAAGTCATATTTCATTCATTTTGTGGGCTTTGCATGAACCTTCTCATAAATGGAACAAATTTTCTTGCCCCTTCGAGTTCCGTTTAAGAGGACTATATTAACAGGTATGCAGTGAAAACTTAGGAGCGTGCTACAACATAGTGTAAACTAGGATCACATTTTTTTCCTTTTTCAGTAATTAGAAGCAGTGCAATGGACTTAAGCTTGCAGTAATATCTAACGTATAGAACCAGAACATAACGATGCAATTTTAGAACGAGCGAAAGAAAAACGTGGAACAAGAATCGACAACAGCAGCTTTTTTTAATCTTCAGTGTCGCCTTTTGAAACATAAGAAGAATCATTCAGAAAAAATTATTTCACAACACCATTTTAAAGCCTCGTGCCCAACCACTGGGTGCAGGACAATATCCCAACATTTTTAAAACATATCTCCCTCTTGGAAATAGAGAGAAAAAAAACTAGAGGCTAAGTTCATGCTTCAAATGATGATTCATGCCTATGGTGACATAAAACCACCATACAGCTATAGTTAAAAAGATACTGCGTAAAACGTTTTACACCCAGACCAATCTGCTTTTTCCATTTTTCTGTGCTGCCCTTTGCCATTTTCGTAGTCTTGTGATAGGTGCCAGGAGAACCGGTATTGCCAGAATAAAGGCCTTCGATATCAAGGGGTGTTCTACAACTTTCCTGACTGGGGAAATTTCGGTGCTTGTATCGTGGCATTGTGAAAGAAGTGGATTGAAAAGATGGGTGCTGAAAATGGTTAACAGAACCTTGTTTTCAGGCAGAAGCTAGTGAAAAAGAATGAATTTAATGCATTTATAACAAAGTGCCCTGTTTAGTAGCTACGTCATGGACTACAAGTAGTGACGTTTAAAGGGAGAGACCACTACTCAAAAAACAATTTAAGATGAATTGTCTATTCTATTGAGTACAACAAACTCAGTTTTTCTCATAATAATTAGACTGGGATTTTAATTTCTCTACTAAAACCACAAAATATTACTTTTGGCGCATAATGAGGGCAAGAAAGCAAAGATGCAGAAGAGTCTTTACATGATGTTTTTTAACAGTGTATGCGGTGAGTGGTCTCTATATTAGCACTGAAATGGATACATATGTTGCTTTATTTATTACAATCTTTTCTAACTTAGGGGCAGATAAGGTTACGTTTGAAGTAATCAGAACAGAGGCGACCTCTTCACACGAAGTACAATATGCTGCGTAAAAGCGATAACATGAAAGGTGTTAGCCGAGAGAGTATTGGCACTTGCCGATGAGTTGGCAAACTACCAGGAATGCCTTGCTTGCTAGGCTGTAAAAATTTTTAAAGTGACAACGGGCGTCTGTAAAATTTGTTCTACCTGATTTCTTTTTACATAAAAAAATGGCTGGAAATGTAAAAATGAAGGTGGTTAACTGTAGCTGCACTCATTCCTGTATAACCACCACATTGAATGTAATGACCATTGTATAACCACCACATTGAATGTAATTGTAAGCTTCAATGACTTGATCTGTATTAGAACAGACAATGCTTCTTCAGTATCTCTGGCCAATCTACAGGGTTTTTCTTTAAAGGGGCCCTGTAAAACGTTTTCAGACAACCCTGGAATGAATTCCGTAAAGGAGCTTGTTGTCTCACGAATTGACCACCACAAAAATTTTTCGAATTGGCCCAGTATGAGCAAAGTTACAAAGATTTGTGCACGCTGCAATTGCATTCCCTCTACTCTTGTCTCAACAAAAGTGCTGGAAGCTAAGCAGGGAGAATGGCATGGGGGAAAGAAAATATGTCATGCACACCTCGTGACCTTGAGCACTTCCTTTGTTTGTTCCTTCGAAAACGCGGCTTTCTGATGCGATCACACATGCAAACTTGGACAAATCGTGGCGGCCCCTGTAAGAACAGAGCGTGCCATGCCCAAATCAGCCAAAGGCTGATGCTATGGCTGTGACACATGGTTTTTAAGCTTGTATCATAATTTGTCGAGAGAACATAAAGCAATTTTAGGCTGGCTTTCAGAATTTATTCTGAAAGCCAGCTTCGGCTCTAAGTCCTTTCGGCTCGTATGTCCTTGGGAGCCTTGACTACTGTAACAAAGTGTCACAGGGCCCCTTCAAAGATCATAAGGTTACGATGAAAGAGTGATCTTAATTGCAATCAAGATACACACAAGCTGTCAGTTGACGTCAAATGAATGGTCGAAATCATACTTTTGATTACACTTTAGGCATATGAAATATCAGCATTTTTGTTGTTTCACACTAGCTAAGGGATGTGCTAATAAACGAGAGATTTGTATTGCACAGTAAACTCACCTTCGAAAAATGTTGTCAGTACCCCTTTAATTTAGCTAGTGATGTGTGTTTCTCGCCCACTGCCACATCATTTCATTTGATAATGTTTGGTGGCTGATATTACTATAAACCATTATGCCATTCTTTCTTACCAGTTGAGTATGTGCACCTTTTCTAGAAATGAAAGGGGGGGAAAAATGTGATAAAACTATGCAACTTGCACAGCTGCAAAGAAAAAACTTAGAATATCAAATGGGAGAGGTATGTCATTTGAGGCAGCACTGGTACTATTGCCGATCACTTCCAAATCGAAGCACAGTGCCACAAAAGCTGTGGATAAAAAAAATTTTTCTTCTGGATAGTGCTGGTCTCTTACATCATTAGGACTGATATACACTCAGATCTCATTATAACAAAGTCACACCAGCTTCTGAAATACCTTCTTGATATCAGAAAATTCGCTATAAATGTTTACCTGTAACACTGCATCTGTGACTAGACTATTCTTCATTTACATCGGTTTAATAATTTGTTATATGCATGTTCATTAAATTGAGGTTTGTGTGTACATACTTTAATCCGTAGGTCAAAGTGTGACTCAAATTTTGCACGAAAATTTCAGTGTGTGACGTCATGGATTTCAAAATGTATTTTCTGCATTTTTTGGCGAGTGACACTGGCTTTAAGAAGTATTTGAAACTTTACATGGTAAGTGTAAAGGCCCCTCGGAGAAAATTTTTTTCATTTTTACTAATTAGGAACTACAAAGGGCCTAGTAGATGCAATTGATACCTACGGCGTCACTGCATTTGATGTGCTGCTGCCCGCATTTTTTTTTTCCGTGTGTTTCCATCCTCAAAACCGTCTTCCTTCAGTAGGTTTGGCAATTTAATTGTGGGAGTAAATTTACTTACATGAAAAATTTATTTCTTTTTGATGTCCTTTTAATCTCATACCAAAGGATGCCTTCAAC
Organism: Rhipicephalus microplus; assembly: GCF_043290135.1. Taxonomy (NCBI): domain Eukaryota; kingdom Metazoa; phylum Arthropoda; class Arachnida; order Ixodida; family Ixodidae; genus Rhipicephalus; species Rhipicephalus microplus. The sequence goes on along the minus strand of NC_134708.1, from coordinate 31,663,273 downwards.
ATGAGTGCTAGCCAATGTAGAAACAGTGCCGAAAAAGCAAAGTCGATTTCGGGGCCAAAGCGAGAAAAGTGTATGAGGAACAGAGCACCAGCAATGCAAAGCAACTTTGTAAAAGTGATAACATGGGCCTCATCACACATCGCTGGTGAGAGAGAAGCCCGATTCTCTACCATTACATAGTGGCAACACACCCAGCGTCTTCATTTGCGCATGGCACATCCTTAAAGGGACATTAAAGGCAACTATTAAGTCAACGATGATTGTTGAAATGGCGGTCCAGAAACCTCATAGTGTTATTTTTGTGCCAAGAAAGGGCCTATTTTGAAATAAAATCACATTTTAGTGGTCCGCATCGGGTCAGTGCACTTCAAATTACCAGCCTCTAGAAGCGGACCGACTGGACCGTCTTATGTCACTGTTGCCGTGCACAGCGTTGCCCGGCTTTACTGCGCTAGTAAAGCAACCGAAAGTAGCCAGAGCTGCAGCTGCAAAAATGGCCTTTGATCAATTTTCCACCATTGGCTTCGAGATTACGGCGTTTTTGTTTCAACTGCGCCCCGCTGGATGGCACCACCTGTCCCGTGTAACCACACGAAAATTGAAATTTTTAAGCACTCGTGCCACTCCCCATAGTAACATCCGGCGGTTCTTTTTTTCCATGAATCAAAAAGAAATGAACAAGCAGCATTTTAGAGCATCTCTTGATGCATGAAAGGTTCTTTATTAAGTGCAGTTAGATCAATTACTAGTGATTAGTTGTAGGCGGTCCGTCTGATATCAACGGGATCATTTTGAAAATGTCCTACTGCGGCGCTTGTGTTCTTGTGCATTTACCTTAAGGGGGCAGATTTAGACATTTTTTGTTTATTTCTTCAGTGATCTTGATCAAACTGCACACGATTATGCAGTTTCTTCTGCTGATTTCAAATATTTAATTAGTTTTCCTATAACTAATCTTGTTCCTGAGATAACTTAAGTTCACACCCTATTGTTTAAGGCCACCATAGAAAAAAAGCGCTTAATTAGAAGCGATATTTAAGATATGCCAACATAGACTAATAACTATAGATTGAAACTATGGAAGAGTTTTCTGTTTTAAGGCCTTTCTTGGTTATTTTGCAGCAAAATGAACTAACCATTTTCAAAAGCAGTTAGAATTGTGTTACAATTTTTATGAGTAATTAATTAAAAGGACTAGCACTCTAAATTCTGCTCCCATACTTGCATTCTACACACATACAGGTTTCCATTACAAAAAAAATTATTGTTGTACCTGCCCTAGCTGCAGAGATATTGAGGCCTCAAAATTGAACAGTTGTAAATTTACTTTTTTTGAGAAAAATAGAAAAAACAAAAAACACACAGCTTCTTCAAAAAGCAACAGTCATGGTTCGCATGTTTTGCAATCCTCATAAAGATGCTCATAAATTCGTAGCAGAGCTTCTAACACAGGTGCCGGCCAATTACAAGGAAGCCTCAAGGTCGGTTCCCATTATTTTGCAGGTTCTGCATGTTAACAGCACCGAGAATCTGGACAGTTATAATGACATTACTAAAAAATTACTACTTCCTGGTGTGTGAAAAATTTGCAGAGAGATAGAAAAATACTTGCAGATACCAAATATGTCAATTTTAAAAAATGAATTATTTTGTCACTTTTTAGTCCCAAAGACCAGTCTGCCCCCTTAATTTCTCGGTAAGTAGGGCACTGTTGTTGATAATATTGTCGTTTTAGATGTTGTCATACATTGAGCTTTCACTCAGACGTAAATTATTTTTGACTTCAGCGTCCCTCTTATGTCCAACTATCCCCAACAAGCCACGTGCCTGTGAAATAGTGGTTAGAGATCAAAGGTGTTCCATTCCTCATGATGGAGCATATCAGCCTGTGTTGTAGTGGTCCGAATATTGGGCTTTGGTACTCGTGGTCCAAAAGTGCAGATCCCAATGTTGGGACATATTTATTCATTTACGCAGATGAAGCACTTCTTCCCGAGCCCCCTTTCCGTCCAGCACCCTCCAGCAGTTACACACAAGTTGCTGGCTTTGGATTGACTGGACTACTGAATTTTTCCAAACCAATGGGTCTCTTGCTTTATTTTTCCTAACAGGATGCACACAATAGCTAGAAACCACGTGACCACACGCGTGCACGCATAGCAAGATAGGAAAGTGTCTAAGTCTCACTAGACACGAATCTCTGAATTTGTGTTCACTAAATACAGGGTCAAGGACATCTCACTGATACAAGCACCTGCTTACCTTTTAATGACCTTTGCAGCAAGACAACTCTACCTGCTGGCTCGAGATCTCACACGCACGTTCTGGTCGTCTACCAGCTTCCAAAGGTGTCAATTTTATGAACTGGATCCTTCGCTCAAGCTAAAGCTACCATCACAACTTTCCCGCTCCGATGCAACACTGTTATGCCGCCTTTGGTTAAGTGTTGCATTTACAAAGGTGTACTCCTTTCGCATTGGTATGGCAGACACTCCTACATGCGACTACTGCGGAGCTGAAGAGACCATCGAACACGTCCTGTGCAGCTGCGCTTGCTACGACACACAGCGATGCCAGCTCCGGATGGTTTTGAATCAACTTGACCCCGGACCATTTTGTGTGCAGAAGATACTAGGACCTTGGGCATCTGCCTCAGTTGCGCAGAAAGCAACTAAAGCACTGCTACTTTACCTAAAGTCAACAAACCTGAGTGACCGCCTGTAGACTGTGTGTGCTCCCCGAGTGTGCTCGTGATTGTGTGTACCTTCTAATCTTTCTGCAACCTCTTTTCTCCCCTTTATCCCTTCCCCAGTGCAGGTTAGCAAACCGGATGTGCGTCTGGTTAACCTCCCTGCCTTTCCTTGCATCTTTATCTCTCTCTCTCGATGGCCTTTTGACTTGCTATGCTTGTGCAACACACAGTTATGCAGTTTCTGGCATTTATACGAGTTGGTGCAAAAAGAATAAGGCAGTGGTTAATGATCCCCACCAGCGCTTTTCCCATCTCCTCTCTGTAGTCTGTCCCAGCTTGTGCTAATAATTTTATCTTAAAGGAGCAGTAAATGCCAGTCAAAGTTAGAGGTTCTTTGTCAAAGGTAAAGTATGTATAATATGTCGTCTTAAGAATGTCTACAACATCAATACCATACACAGCGGCGCTATAGCGATTGAGAAATTGAAGTAAATGTAGGTCACAATTTGCGTCACCAGCAGGACATTCTGGACCACAAGTTCGTAATGTGGTTAGGCCTCCGTATGAGTTATCACTAGTATCCAAACTATCCGTGATACAAGAAAATTTCAGTGCATGAGGAGACTGAATTAAAAAAGACGTGCGTTTTGGCCTGACCCGTGAACAAAACATTTTTTTTTTTTTACATTACAACCGAGAAAAATGCAAGCTCTGTTTTCGCCAGGCTGTGCTTCCCTAAAGCGCCTTGCTCCGCTGCGCTGGCTATTACTATGTCAGAAGCTCACGCATACAAAATATGATTTTCTTATGAATGAACCATTTTCTTTAGACAAAATGAGGACTGCAAGGTTTCTACAATTCCAACTAAAAAATCCACATCAACTTCATGTTTGCCTTTAGTCTTCACTGAAGGACCAGTAAACAACCTTGAAGTCCAAAAATTGTTATAAAGAGAAATATGTGCACTTATGCATTGTGAACATGCTGTTGCAAGATTTTTGCAAATACGTGCTATATTAAGGAAGCAACAGGGATTAGGACATCGGTTGCAGCTGGTTTAGAATTTTCGCGTGGCCCCACATTCTTCTCTCTCGCAAGGAGGGGAAAGCATAGCCCGCCGTCGTGACGAGTTGTATGCGAAGGTCAAGTCGCTCATCGGAGAATTTGCATCACTTCACGTGAAAGGAGGATTGGTCAGGCATAAGAAAGGAGCGCCGAAATTTTTTTTTCCAAAGAGGCTCTGCACGGCGTGCAGTGCTGTAATAATCGGAAAACTTGACCGCCGCTGTCTACTGTACTAATTGCAGAGCTTGTTTTGAGGGTGTAAAAAAAAAAAGTCTGAGCCTGTTGGCTGACCCTTATAAAAGCAATGTTAACAGTTTAGAAAGTGACCCTCAGAGCAGTGCTCACCATCGGAGATGAGTTCCCGGAGGCGCAGCACGAGGCTCTGGAGACGCCCCGGGAATCCGGGGTCGTGCAGGTCCCCCTCACAGGTCAGTACTGTGGTGGCTAGGTCCTGGCCTTCCCCTTCCTCCATATCTGCACACCGCAACAAGGCACTCAGCACGAGCCAACCAAATGCACGGAGAGAAACAGTTAACCCTTTGGCTTTCATACGCTTTGCGGCCGTTCCCCCCATCCCCCATCTAGTATTTCATGGGAAAATTTCCGTGCCCGCACACTGCTTGGTAGGTGCACATGAAGTGCCTTAAAATATGCAAAAAGCGTCATAGAACCAGAAATATTGCTTTATACTGTTAACAATGCCTCACTGCATCAACTGTTTCAGTACACTCGTCGTGCGAAAAACTTTAAAGCACACAAGCATGTGAATGCCTTTCGCATTTTCCCACTCCCGTGACTTTTTTCTGTGTACTTTGCAAACTTAAGCACACCTCTGAGAGATTCTTTACTTTGTTTGACAGGGTCTGGCGAGAAAAAATGAGCCCGCTCGGTGGCTTGTAGGCACATTGGTGAGGCTATGGCAGGCGGACTTTTGTACCACCATGGATCGAAAAAGCAGGCAATGTCCGTTCTTGACCACTAAGAACACACACACACTTACAAGAGGCTTCAAAAATGGACAACTATGTCTACCTAGTGAATAACATATCAAACTGAATGCAAACATTTAGATTATGTGCTTTCTTCTATGAAACACTATCAAAAACAACCATTCTCTTCGCAGCCAGCGATCCGCCAGTCAAAGCGCTTTTCGCCTCTTGATCACGACTGGCAGATTAGTGGCTGTGAATAAGCGAATTAATTAATGCACCAGAGTTCTTCATTCACACTAGGTGAGGAACTCCCCATAGCTTCTTTTTAACACCAAGACAGGTTTGTTTCTAGACATGGACAGATACTGCACGCCTAGACATTTCGTGTCAGTCTCCATTTGTGCTATCTTGGTTTGGTTAAAATGCATGACCAACTAGCCCACCAGCCTGTCCTATCAAAATATGTATTCACGGGCTCCATAAACCAAAATCCAAATCTGCCGTTGGCTGAAATCACAAAGCTCTGCTGACTGTAGTGCCACTTTCGTGCTTTGGTGTTCAAGGCAAAAAAGGTAATGCTGCACTGATGAAGCAATGTGCTTACACTTCCGGCTTGCAGATTATACTGCGGCCGCTTAACCCTTCAACCTTATTTGAAAGAACTTTTCATAGTTCTAAATGGCGATGGCAAATAGCTCTCAACTGTGGCACTACAAAGATAAAAAGACATTTGACCTTTCTTCTCATGTCTTTCAAGAATGCACAGTTCGTGCATAAACATAACCTGCCAGCCTGTGAACCTAACCAAACCTAACCATTAACAACTCACCTATACAAGTGGTATACTAGCGGGGCAGCAGCAAGTACAGGCACTTTCACAAAGCGACACATTATATTCAGATTAAGCTTCTCTTTCAGTGGCTACTTCCTGCTACCCATAGAGCTTTTCCCCCCCCTAAAACCCAATAAAACTAGTTAACAAAAACAAAAATTAATTTTGGCAAGTCCAACTAGCCAGTCTTGACTTCCTTTTTCCGTGTGTGTCCTTAGGAGGAGTAAAGGGCGCACATTGCCGGCTTTTTTTTTTCTTTCATACATGGCGACGTGCAAGAGCCCGCCTGTCACGGGCTCGCCAATGCACCAACAAGCCACTGAGTGGGCTCATTTTTCTCGCTAGACCCTGCCAAACAAAGTAAAGATGAATCCCTGAACGCTGTGCTTAGTTTCCGATGTACATGGCAAAATGAGAGTCAATGGGAGTGCGAAAAACGCAAAGTTGCTTTTCACATGCCTGTGTGCTTCAAAGTTTTTAGCATACGAAAATTGGGCTGAGACAGTGGATGCAGTGAGGCATTGCTAACAGAATAAAATATAATTTGCGATTCTATAACGCTTCCTGCCGATTTCATTGCGATATCTATGCACCAGCCCATGTACCTAGGCGGGAGTGACTGCAAGCATATGGAAACCAAAGGGTCAACTTTTTCTCTTAATCATCAACAACTCACCCATACAAGTGCTATACTGGCAGGGGCAGCAGCAGGCATGTACAAGGTGACGCATTCTATTTGCATGCCAAAACCACAACATACATGGTTGTGGAAGATGTCGTAGTGGAAGGCTCCGAATATATTAACCAGCTGTGTTTTTTATAAGGAGCCCCGCAGCACTTTTTCAGCGTTAGCAGAAAACACAGTTGATTGGTAGGCAAGGCTCCTGAGAACACACGAGCCAAACATTAAAATGTAGTACGCAGATTGGAATTAACAATTAATTCTTGATGTGATTTAGAAATCACTTCTCTGTGCAACTGATGCCATGTACCGAAATTTCTGTGCCACACACTCAAACAATTGTATTTCAAGGTCATTGGCTTATTTTAACATCCTGGGCTACATAGTTCTCGTGGCTGCCACGGGATAGTGCCACATACTGCGGCACTGAAAATAAGCTATGCACCTGAAGAAAAAAAAAAAAGTGCTCAAGTTTATGACATGCACTGGTGAAGGGGGCCCGTTTTATTAAGCCCTTGTTATACCCCCCCCCCCCTCCCAAACCTTATTTTTCAGTGTGTATGTGTGTGTGCGCGTGTGGTACGAAAGGAGGGAGAAAGCGTTTAAGGGTGGGGAAAATCCCCGCAACTCTGCTCGTACTTGACAAATTTGAAAACTCTTTGCGGCAGTCGATTCACGAGGCGATAAGCTGTTTTGATAAAGCCATCAGACTTATTAGAAAAGTGTTGCAGGGCCTCTTCAAGGTGCACTTAAATCTAAGCACAAGGGCCTCAAGCAATTCGCATCCGTCAAAATGCAGCCGCTGAGGCCGGAATTCAATCCCACGACCCTTGGCTTAGCAGTTGAGTGCTATGATGATTAGACCACTGCGGCAGATCACCTAGGATTGTTTGAAATGCACATAATATAAGCACATGACTTCTTTTGGATTTCTGCCTCATTAAAATGTGGTCGCCGAGACTGAGAATCAAACCCATCGACAGCAGATGATGTTTGTACACTGGTCATACAATATACATCTGATTGTGATTTACTAATTTGTGCCTGCTACTGAAAAGGACCCAATTGCATTAGAGAAATTCAATCTGCGTTGGGCCTCAATCATGATAACAAAACAGCCATGTAACAACTGTTTATTACGCCTTTCTTTGTTGTAAACAGGCTAAGCTTGTCGGCACAGTTCGTATCGCTCGCACAGAGAACTAGCTAGGCTCGTGCACAACGAAAGAAGCATATTAAGGCACCACAATTTAGCTAGCCTGATATGATTTTGCTCTGTTTATTTTGGTTTCAACATACGGCACAGTAAAAAATGCTAAAACAGGCCCAAGACATGCATTATGGTCACCACAGTACTCGATTTTGGTAACTGAAAATTAAAACATCGCATCTGCTGAGCACAGTCGGACCGGCAACATTTCCATTCAGGAAAACATAAATATGCTTGTTCACCTAACTTTCGTGGAATGAAGAAAAATTTCAGTTCTACTGCAAGTGTAGCAGCAACTGCCTATAGCAGCATATTTTATTTAAATCATCGAATTTAGATGACAACCACATCTCCTTGTGTCAGCAGTGGATACTGCTAGGTGCATACAAATGCCCACCAGCACACTTAATGTTTACTTGCACGAGCTTGCATGTCCCCGCACTTTTTTCAATTTCAACGGGCAATTTTCAGCACCAATGTCTTGAAAGGTTAGGGCACATTCGGTAGTGCAGCACAGTGATGCAAATTCTCAGCATCCGGTAAAATCCTAAGTAACTGCTCTTTTCCCATTTTTTTAGAGCTTTAAAATGTGTGCCAGTGACCACACAAGTGCCCCCTTTCTTCCTTCTACCGTTTTCACCGCTTTTAAGAGCCCTTCAAGGGCTAATAGAAACATTTAATGAATGCATATTCAATAAGGCCTTTCAGTAGAAGCACCGGCGTACATTATTGTTATCGGCTGTTCCATGACCACCTTCAATTTTGACCCACAAGAACCCCCCCACGCCCCCCCCTATCAGTAATATTATTGGATTATTTTTTATCACGGGTGTGGCACATGCTTGGGATATTATGGTAAAAAAAATTATGCGCATCTTATGAAAACAACGCCTCGAAATATCTTTTTAGTTATTTGAGACACGTGAAATCAAGTAGGAAAAAAGAAACTCAGTAGGGAAAGTACTAATGCCCCAAAGCACACTTTTCCGACTAAAGAAGAAAAAGATGGTGCATGGATGAATTTGGTACATCTGCACAACAACAACGCTGAAACATGAATGCCATGTCGGCTAGAACACTTGTGTGAAAGCGATATTTCTAAGCACCCGATAGAAGAAACAGAAAAAACAGTATTATGAGTGGAAGCAATTGTTTTGAAAGTGTAATAAAAGTGCTTCAATTCACACAGAATCAAAGTCGTAAATCGAAGACACTGCGCTTGCCCAACATCTTAATACCATCTTTAGTAGTTCTTGCAGCAAAAGGTGCTTCAAGACTATTCAGCTGGAGAACTAAAAAGGAAGTACTGAGGTTTCACATTCTAGAGCCACAGTACGGTTGGTAGACTTATGGGGTTCAACGACTCAAACCTACTCGTGCTATGAAACTTTGCAGTGGAAAAGATACTGAGCAAAAATTGGTAAAAAACTAACGAAAACAATAAAATTCTACTTGGAAGACGCCCCTGCTCCGATAAAAAATCTACATCATATAATTTTGAACAGTTGCCTGTACGTTTTGATGGATTGTCAGTGTGCTGTAGCTGCGTGCAATTGCAAGCCATGACGTCACAACCACCAAAGTGCATGCAAGATGCTAGCGTTCCTGTCCTCCTTTTCTCGTTCTCCACCTCGCCCCTTCTACATAAGTGCCGGTGCTTTCCTCAAGCAGGGAGCATTGTTCGCTGCCGGAGCGATTTGAAACAGTTCTTGGAGCCGTAGTGGTTTGATTGATTGATTGATATGTGGGGTTTAACGTTCCAAAACCACCACATGATTATGAGAGACGCCATAGTAGAGGGCTCCGGAAATTTCGACCACCTGGGGATTTTTAACATGCACCCAAATCTGAGCACACGGGCCTACAACATTTCTGCCTCCATCGAAAATGCAGCCGCCGCAGCCACGATTTGATCCCGCGACCTGCGGGTCAGCAGCCGAGTACCTTAGCCACTAGACCATCGAGGCGGGGCGGGAGCCGTAGCGCGAGCCGAGTGGGTTGAGTGACGCGGGCGATGGCTAGCTGTTTTCGGCATGCCATAATGTCACCAAATGTCGTTTCCCCTAGTTCACGGTGCAGCTGCTAGACGCGGCAGTTTGTGAAATCAGTCACTTTCCTTTAGCTTATGCATAAAATGAAGGTTGCGCCTATCGGTTTCAGCACTCAATCTTTCAATTTGGATGAAAATTTCGGCGGCAAAACTTTGTTCCACATCCCTTCAACTTGCCGACATCCCACAGAGCACAGGATTCTAGCATTTTACCTCTATTGTAATCAGAACGCCGCTGCCGGTGTTGAAACCGTGCCTTCGAGGTCAGCAGCCGCGTGCTGCAGCCACAGTCACAATAAGAAACATAGTTTAATGATATCTGGAGTTTAACATCCCAAAACGACCATATGATTATGAGAGAAATTGTAGTGGAAGGCTCCGGAAATTTTGACCACCTGGTGTTCTTTTACATTCACCGGAATGTGAGCACACAAGCCTACATCATTTTCGCCTCCACCGCGAATGCAGCCACCACAGCTGGGATTCGATCCCAAGACCTGCAAGTCCGCAGATGAGTGCCTTAGCCACTAGACCATCATGGCGGGGAAATCACAGTTTAATTATGATGCAAACCGTAGATGGGATAATCAAGATTAAATTTAATAGAACAGTGTCACTATTATCACACGAGTTATATGAAATGGTCTCATTATTAGCACATAATGCTTCATGAGTCAAATGCAGCAAAAATTTTTAGAATAACTCAACATAGTTTGTCTGACTGACCCACTGACTCAAGTATGAGCGGATTTACCGGGATTCGTTGCACGGTTCAAGCATTTCTATCTCTTTTAGAACCATCGAGCATGCTGGGTGGAGAAGGCCCGAGAAAATGAGTCCCTTCATCAACGCATATCACAACCTTGCATAATTTCTTGCCCTTTTCTATGAGCGCGCACACGTGGTGGCATCCCACAGTGGCCACAGTAACTTAGCAAGCCTGCGGTACTCGGATCAACCAACAGATATGGACTTGGGTATGTGACATTCCTAGAGAGAAGAGGGAACGACTTCGATCTGAATTTGCGATCTGAAGATTCCAGGTTGCATGCTACCCTATAATTATTGTCTTGAGTGATCTCAAGAGCCTTAATTACTGATCGCCACCGTTCTCTGACCATGCTCAAAAAGTGTTTCGGGGTTCCTTTAACGTGTACCTAAACCTAAGGACAGGTGCAATCCTCGAATGTTTCCAAATAAAATGTCGGCGTGGCCAGGGATCAAACCCACACCCTCAAGCTCGACAGCACAACAGCATGCCGCCGCTACCGGTCAGCTGTTCGGTGGAAGCAGAACGGCCTTGCATATGGTGGAAGAATTTGAAATTTTGTTCGGATGCCCGGTGACTATAATGTATAGTTTCTCTGCTTGTCAGTCTTCGTCTGAGCCTTTCATCTCTGTTCATCCTAAAACAACATTAGTAGATATTCACCCAGTGTATTCGAGTACTCCGGTCTGCCTGAACTACCCCTCTTCCCGCGTCAGAGCCGATGATACTTTGTCGGCAACACAATCAAGGCGGTACTCCTTTGAGGGAAAGAATTAGTGCACAGGAGCGAAACGGGCATGAGACAACTGTTTCAATGCTTTTGATTTCTGGTAACGCGATCTATCTGCAGGAGCTTGCAACCTTCAACGTGCCCTTAAGGGGAGGACAGCTAGGCAGAGCATTTGGATTGCAAGCTACGTCAGCTCTAGTTATGTCCCGCTAATACCAGATCTCCCAATGTTAAAGTAAATATTTTGCTCAACGCGTCCCTTAATTTCATGTGAAAGGCATGACATGCTGGGGGCAACAGGGCTTGTCCTTGACACAGTCCAGTCAGTTTTTCAAAGGCAAAGTACTTAAGTACTTACATGCACATCACTGCGTCCCACTGCAGATCAGTTTCAATGTATGGAAGACAACATACAGGAGTGATGTACTTTGATTGCCTTTTTTTCTCTAAAACAATTTGTGAATGAACGCAACCTTGCTTTTAAACACTGCCTCTATTATGTCTAATCACATTTTCTTTGCTACGTTAGAATGTCCAGATTTGTTTTTTTCCCGTGACATGCATACTACTGTGACTGATTAATTATTGACTGTGATTAGTTAGTTATATAGCTAACACTGTATCAAGGTTACTCTATTTCTTTTTAAAGCCCCACCCCACTGTAATGCCTGTTGGTGATGTGGGTAACAAAATAAATAAAATTTAGGTGCAGATTTCATGGCCTTATGTAAATACGAGAGCACATCGCATGTCCTCATGAGGTTTCTTATGCATATTTTCGAGCAACACTGCCCAAGAGCATTAACAAACAGATGCAACCAATAAGGGCACCCAGCAACATGTTATCAGGAAACTACAGCACAACATTCTGGCGATCACCCGACACATTCGGAATCGATTGCCCAAAATATGTTTGGCAGCATGTGCTTCAGTGCCACGAGGCAGAATGACAAACATCCAGGTTGTAGAAGCCCATTTGGAGAAAAATGTTGAACTGACAAGTATCGTTCTGCAGTTACAATAAACCAGTGTGTGCAGTTGTCATCGTACGGATTAGCACACACGGATCAATGACACGGCTACAACCACCTCTGTGCAGCTTCATGCTTTCGTGACACCGCATAATTGACTGATGGTTTGCAAGATCATACAATTTAGTGACTGCGTGACCGTGCTGGCAGTAAACCGAGGCATCTTCATTTCTTCGCTCATTTTAGTTCCTTCAGGATAACCTAGCTGTGTGCACAAGACAAGTGTCATAGCGCGAGATCAGATTGATGACAAAGGGACAAGAAGTTGTCATGTCATACCAACTAGCCCAAACCTCCACACTTCTGAATGTGTGTACAAGATTGTGACAATTTATATCCCCGATGTGATATATTTGACTTTGCCGACTGCATGTCTTCCTACTCGTACTACACACCTAGTCCTGCTGCAGTCGGTAGCAGTGCATGCACATGAGGAAGAAAACTCTCCTCGTTGCTGTTGCAACATTAAGCACGCAAATGATTGCCACGAGTAGGCAACATTGAAGAGAAAAAAAAAAACACTTATTATAAGCTGCGTCGCTAGCTCGGAGGGCTCGACCAGGACAAATAAACACACAAGAAAGTTCGCATTTTATTTGCTCTACTTCCGGCTTCAAAGTTTCGCGCAAGGGCCTGACATTGTGGGGCATAGAAGTTTCGACATCTCGAATTAAAGTTACCACGTGCGAACGAAGAAAAAAAAAAGTGGACAACCGTGTTACAAGATGACCAGTTCGGGTCGAACGCACAGCTCATGAAAACAAGAAAAAAACACGGCAGCTCCGGCAAAAAAATTAATATATTGTTTCCAATAGAAGTTAAAATTACACGTCAGATTACGCAAGCGCTTGTTTTAAATAAAGCGATCCCCGATGAAGTGAAAGCGCCCCACACACACACAAGCTGCTAGGTCGCCGGGTTATTAATTCGGGGACCGAGTGGGCGTGCCTGTGGTGTCAGGCCACGCCAACGAAGGCACGTCGACGACGCAAAACAAAGCAGCGGCACGCACTTCCGCCTTCCCTAATGTCCCGTTACTTCTCTTTGCAGACCACTAAAAAACGAAAAAAAAAGGTGTGGACAGCGTGGCTAGCGCGAGAACATAGCCTCAAGGTTCGTCTTCCCCCCCTCCCGCCTCGCGAGAGCGCCATGCGACCACGCTGGAACCACGCACTCCGACGTGCGGGTATTTTCCGCACCCACAAAAAAAACCATCGTCGAAAAGACGGACTCGAGTCGGCCTTAGCAGCTGACACTCAGGGGGGATAAAAGCACTGCGACTATCCACTGGCCCGAAGGGAATCGGCGGACCTCGAGCACACACGGTCGCAGAGAAACGCAGGGCAAATGTCCTCGCTCCGGCGGTCAGCGCAGGACGGACGAACGGATGCCGCGCGCAGTTTTCCGAAATAAACAAGGGCGAGCAACAGCGTTCTCGGTAAACCCGACGCCGGCCTCTCGGCCCGACGCAGGGCGCATGCCGCCAGAAACAAATTGAACGCCAAATCGGAGTCGAGAAAAGCAGCGGCGACGACCAAACGTAGCGGCAGCCGCACGTCGGAACGCTAGGACTAGTAGGGAAGTAGGCCTAACACCGTCCCATCGTCAAAATCGATGGGGGTCCCGTAGCGCGCACTGCATCGTACCGCCCGATAGCGCGGGCGGTGCGGGCCCAGCCCCGTGCAGAGTTCCACACCGGGCGCTGGCAACGAAAGAGGCGGCAGTGACACAAACGCGAGATGAGACAGCTTGCAGAGGAAGCTAGCTTCGCGAAGACGGGCGAGTTAACAAGCGCATTCGCCTTCTGCACCGCGGCTGCTGCTATCGGTTACACGACGGCGAAGGACGCGGCCCGAAAGTGCACGTTTCTCGGCGCGTTGCGACGCAAAACGAGTGCGCCAACCATTCGTCGGCAATATTTGTTCCGCCCGTGTCATATCATGGTGCGAGTTAATCGCGCCTATCGCTAGTTTTGGTTGCTGAAGGTTACCGAACAGATGAGAGGACCCGTGCGGGCTGAAAACACATCTGAGCTGAGATCGGCTGCGCGCGGCGTCACGACATCGGACGGCATGCCATGCTACGACCGGGATCGACGCTCGCTGGCGTTCCTCTAGCGCTCGACGACGACGCGCCGGACATCGGAAGCGTTTTGCGAACGTTTTGGATCGCGATACGGGATAAAAATCGGGCTCCAGCTAAGCCTAACAGCGCCTAGGCTTCTGCAGTCTCCCGTCCAGCCAACGCAACAAACAGGAGGAGGGGGGGAGTGGAGCCGATTCGAAGTTGCCCTGCCGCACACAACTTTTTACGCTTCGTACAAAGGTCAACCACGGTTCTGAACTTCCGTCGGTGTGTAGTGCATGCACCGGAGTTGAAGGCAATGACGTATCGGGACTGTTTCGTCGAGGCAAGGGACGATTTTCGAAAGGCTCAAATGGGTCGATCGAGAAAATCGTCTGAACACCCGCGGATCTCGGCGGTGATCGGCCCTTTTTCAGCGTCGTAGCGGGCGAAAAAATGGTTTGCGCAACACCTCGATTCTAACCGATTCGGCGTGTAAGCAAAAGAAACGTCAACTCACCTGCTTGAGATATTTTTTCGAGCATAATTTTATCCCCGTGATGTGCGCCATGGAACAATAACAGAATCCGCCATTTGCAATGACCCCAGTGCGCATGCGTTATTTAATCAGAGGGAATCATGGGAACGTTCCGATTCACAGTCGCCGCTTGGCGTCCGCACGGCGCGTGGCACGGGTACTCGTGAATTTGTTGGGCGTAGTCGTTCTTGAAGAAAAAACGTGCGCGGTTGTTGTGATGTGCGTTAAAAACACAGAGTGACCGTGCCATCTCGCTAGCAAGTTAGGAAAAGTTTATTTGAAACGTTCTCCACATAATATTTCCGTTCGCAACGGACCGATCAACCGGCGCTGGTTTCCATTCGCTTGGGCTCAAAACTTCAGACCAGCCTGTCAGCGCCGGCGAACAGCTGTGAACGTGACGCATGGGACCTACAAAACTGGATCCATATACATATTGTTTTTCTCTAGTGAACTAGTTCCGCTTCGAGCATTGCGCTTTCTTGATGCGTGGTTCCGTGAGCGCACACCGACCACCTCCGAGGCGAGTGCTTCGTTTGCGAATGGAGTGAACTGTGGTATGAACCGCGTGCTGTTGAAGATGTCCACTGAACCTCGCGAAGCGTTGTGCGTAGAGAATTTCCTGAAACGCAAGTAAGCCCTGCGACACGAAACCTGGGTAGTATTTCATGCACGACCTTGGGTCGTAGTTTCATATTTTACGGCGATTGGTTGTTTTTGGCGATGTTTGTTCACTGCTATTTGTAGCGGATTGATTATAGTAATTTGGAGGGTTCGGTTCCGAATTTGTCGTGTATATTTTTGAAAGACTCGCATTAGCACGCGAGTGCTTCCGCGTTTAATGGGGCTTCTATCGAATTTCGAATACGGCAACTCCTAGAGCGTGGTGCGTGCTATACGTTACGCTGTGCGCTTTTTTTTTTTTTTTAACTAAAGCAGGCCCGGCTGCCTCCGTGGCACAGGTGGTAGTTGGCGGCACTACAATAAGGTTGGAATGGAAGGCCCAGTGTTCGGATCCGAGCAGACGACGCGGCGGGACACGTGCAATCGGCGCCAGCGCGCCCCCGATTGGTTGGTCGTTTCACACCAGCGCCGCTTTTGTTTTGAATGATTAACCCTGCTGCCTTAGAGTCCGGGGTCGCATTACTGAAACCTTTCCTTAGATTTCATTCCTTACACCATCCGTCGTGCATAATGGCGGATACCAGGAGTCGCGGCGGCATGCGTGCTGTTGACAGAAGGCGTCGTTTGAGAAGTCATGCTCCGGAAATGATACTGTCTTCGCCGAAATCTTCATCGTAAAACTGCTGGGCAATGAGTAACCTCAGAGCGCATCTCGCGTAAAATGAAAGCACCGATACCTATGGTTGGCACTCCAGCGTCATGCTAATTTTTAACAAACAAGGTAGCTTTTGATTGAATTCTCTCGGACCTGAACGATGGATTTTTTTCCAATCCTTGTTGGGTGACGAGGACTTAAGGCGAGAGGCAATAGTGGCAATCCTCCTTGTCGAGCCGAGAGTCCACAAAAATTTCACGCAGTAAATGAATTAATTCTTGAACTCTCTACGTAGCAATCGTTTCGATAAGCACTCTTACTTTCAAGGCTGCAACTAGAAGACTGTTTGTCGAAACGTTGACTCCAGCAATACCTAGCGTTATGAAGTTTGTGATTGCTTCAAGCGGTTATGTTTTCTCAAACTTTTGCCTTACTTGTTTTCGAACCGTAACCGTAGCAATGGTCACCGACTTTGCATTTGCTTCTCAGAACCTTCTCATTAAAGCACTGTTTGGTCAGAGTATTCAAAACTTCTGCACAGAGCTCTAAGCAACAACTGCACTTCTGAACGATAATTGGAATGACCAAGTGTAAAGTCGACCAAACACTCTCCAACCAGATTCACATACACGAGGACCTTTTGGGCGGCTTTCCGCAGTTCTGACCCATTCATTGCCCCGGCAGCAAACTATCTCCCATATGAAGTGCTACCATACTGGGAAAAATGTGAATACAAACGTTTTTGCAGTGTGACTGGGGAATAACAAGTTGCAGAGAGGTTTGGGGGGGGGTCTGAATAACTTACCTTGTTTCGAATTTCCGGTGGCAAGCTCATCTGGAATATGCCCAATTCATCGGACTTGTACAACAGATTTATTTTACACATAGCATCCGCAATTTCGTTTCTTTGTCAAGTCAACACACTGGCCATCCATACCAAAACAAAATGTCGGCAACGCACCACCTTGTCGCAGACCCATAACGCACACTCAGAGGTTGGAACTTATGCCGGGGGTTCTTCAACAAGTCGTCGATTGAAGCCACTTGCATTCATGAAAGCCCAAGCTGCTCAAGAATTCCTCACAGCAATGGGCCATATAAATAAATGTGTTTGCAGTCCCTGCAAACTGGGATGGTCACAAACTTGAAAACTCGTGATTCGTCGTCATTTGTAGGTGTTACAAAACCTGTTGTGTTTCACTGCGTGCTGGTTGCGACGCTTTACAAGCGTTGTCCGCTGTAACGGCAACTGACTGCACACTCGACGGCACACAAAACGACAGCTCAATCCACCGTCACTTGGGCACAAAACA
This sequence comes from Rhipicephalus microplus, assembly GCF_043290135.1. Taxonomy (NCBI): domain Eukaryota; kingdom Metazoa; phylum Arthropoda; class Arachnida; order Ixodida; family Ixodidae; genus Rhipicephalus; species Rhipicephalus microplus. The sequence goes on along the minus strand of NC_134708.1, from coordinate 31,646,086 downwards.
ATAATGCTACGCCGAAAGCCGCAGGACCTGTAGACAACCGATTGTCCTGCACTATACAGAAAAATTAACGGGAATTCGTTTTAAGAAATCAACAAGTGCACAAGAAAAAGACAAAAAAACGATTATTTCCCCCCACTCTGTCACTCTATGCTCAATCTTCTTGCCAGGGTACCAGAATGTCAACAACACGATCATGTTTGGTATTGTCTTCCTGGGCTTTAAAAAATCAACGCGTAAAAGGCACAGCTGTACATTATAAACATCAGCAGCAAGCTCCCACTCGGCTTGAAATGCACACAGCAGCACTCAGATAATCTCGTGTTGAGGGCTGCTCGACGCGCCACCTCCAAACGGCGCTGGCGACTGGTTGGTGCTGCCGCCCGAACTGTAGAAGCGCTCCTTTTCCAAGAGTCGGTCGTGGCTGCGATGCTTGTGTTTATGCTTGTGCTTCTTGTCTTTTTTCTTCTTCTTCTTTTTGTCTTTGTGCACTTTGGAGCTCACAGTGCCGACGACGTCATCTGCTTCACCACCCGTGGCAGACGACACCCCGCCGAGCGATGTCGATGGCGTGACGGACAGGGAAAACACGCCCAGGGGAAGCCCGGCGGCGGATGGATACAGAGGCGTCGGCGCAGCGACGTCCGTCTGAGGGACGGCTTGCGGCTGGGATACTTCAGGAAGCGGAGCGCCCATCTTGAACATGCTCGAGTCGAAGCCAGTTGGCTGGTGGTGGGTCGAAGCACCTGCGAGTGAAGGCACCGCTTTACTTACTCGCATTCTTACAGATGTTCTCATTAACAGGGAGAAAAAAAGATTGCTACATAAGTACACCACACTTTCACAATTCCAAAATCACCATGCTTGCCACATGAAGACACTTGGTAAACGAGAAAACATGCAAAAAGAAAACCCGGGTGGCAATGCCTTCTTGAAGTTCCCACACTATTCGCCATGAAGTCACAGATTCTGACCGCATGAATGAAAAGCTAGGTAGTTTCCAATTAGTAAAAGTGGGAAACTTTATTTAAGCGGGAAACTTAAAAGTCAAGCTTCTAACATTGAGTTTTTAATTTAATAAAACTAGGGAGATTCAATTGAGATTACAGTTTCTACAGTATATAATTATCAGCCAAACGTATTGTACTGTTTCAATTCAGCATCCCTTTAACACACAGTTGCTGGTTCCTTCTGGTCATGCCTTAACGTTAGCATGAATTGAATGTACACACCTAACCATAACAAAGTCGCATCTGAAACGAAAATAACGTTATTGGATCCGAAATTTTGTTATCAATGCATATTTAACAGTGTATCTATGACAAGATTATTCACTTACTATGTTACAACTGGTAATTCGTTAAATCTGTGTTGATTTCAACAAAGTGTGAGTGACTTTAATACAAGTTCTTCAAGCTCATTTAGCCTTTTTGCAGCAGCGTAACAAGTGCTGTCTAACTGTTTTGTGTATGGGCAAGCTCGTTTTCCACACGTCCTTCCGCTTTGACTGACCTCAGTCTGTAGTCCGTTACATCTGTAGCCCATATAATATGGACAATTTAAGGTTTGATTTCAGGACCTTCGCATGGAAAGGAACACTCAGGATTAATGTCCTTCAAGAACGAGAGATCAGTTCATTTCTGTGAGATCCTGTAATCTCTACGCTGCCACCACAGCTAAAAAAAATCAGGCTTCCTTTCTTTAGCATTTCCGCAAGGTCTACGACTTGCACCCATGCATTGATGCAGGAGAAACCACTAGTTCTGAAGATTGCAAACCAACCTGCCAAAAATCTCGATTTTGCTCAAGGCCCGTATACTTAAATTTAGGTGCACGTTAAAAAACTCGAGGTGGTCAAAATTTCCAGAGCCGTCTACTACGTCGTCCTTCACAATCATGTCATGGTTTTGGAACGTTTAACCCGATCAATTACTATTACCATAGGGAAAGAGCCGCGCATCTGTAAAAAAAACTATCACTAAAACGCAACGACGCAATTGTGATGATGCGTGCACTGAATACGGTAGAAATTCCGAATGACAAATTGTGTCAATGATAATGAAGGAAGCGAGAAGGAGCGTCACAAATGAGCAAACAAAAAACATGCGACATACACATAAGCGCAAAGTGACATATATCATGTGAATCACAGGTGTGAGAAAGAAACAGGACAGAAAAAGAAAAAAAAATGGGGACAAAGGAGACAAAACAAGAAAATAACTCCCATCCGTCACGTGCATGTACAAGAACAAAACGAAATGCCTCCCATTAAAAGACTGTAATGTCAGGCTCTAAATGTCACTGTGTAGCACATAACTTTTCATTGCAATTCATCACAGATGATACAAAGGAATCGCAAACCTGTACATACTACAGTACTATGAAAACTATTACTATTCTGACTACTATTGCTACTATAGTAGAGTGTATACCCTCTCTAACAGATGCTGACAATGACTAATACTCCAACAAATACACAAAGCAAACTACAATGACCCAGGTGTCAACTACACCACCCTTTTGAACCTTTCTAACCCCCGGGAGTCACTGTGACATTTGTGAACGAATGCCAGTGACTCTAAAAAATCTTGTGGCAGTCGATTCACAAGGCAATTATCTCTTTTGTCGAAGTCATCTGACGAATACGTGAAGAAGTGTTGCAAGGCATCTTTATGGTTACGAACCAACAATCCCGCCAACGAATTTTGGGAAAGAAAGGTCGCATTTATCCACGTTATAGATGAAAGATGCCACATGTTGCCACGGCAAGGCGCATTCGTGAATTAGGCAAATGATGTATCAAATATTTATCTGAAAAGCATTGTAATATTAATTGAAATGTCTTTATTCTTTTTTTTTTACTTCTCTTTCCACTTGCTAAGTTATTTTTTACACCTCCTTAGTGTCAGGTAGCCAAAAGCGGAGGTTTGCGATACAATGAAGTTAAAACTGTTCCTAAAGCCATTCTACCAATCAAGTTTGTTGTACAGCTTGTCAAAGAAATAGGTTTGCACGAATATAAAATTTTAGGTTCAAAGTGAATCCTAAGGAAACAGTGATTCGGTTAAGTAATTTCAAATCGAATTCGAATAGTATATATTGCATATTATAAACAAAAATTGTGCATATTTGTCATCAGCCAATTAACCTGCACAATATTTGGTTTTTTTATTAAAACAAGACAGTTGCAAATGTCATTCTTTTTCGTTCAAAGGAAGTGGAGTGGAAGCAACTTTGAAATAGTAGCAGGATTTGACTTTCGGTAGAAAGCAACTGATAACCCAAAAAAATATGTTACGTTTAATAGTTACTATACTTATAGCACATAAGCCGGTATAACAAGCCTTTAAACTAAAAAAAGATCAATCAATACAAAATATGTTCATTTAACCTTGAAATGGGGCTTCACAGATGTGCATACTTTCCTTGGAAAGATGAACTTACAGTATAGCACCCCTTCACTGCAGTGAAACCACCTTTACAGGAGGCTTTGCGTGCGGATTTGTAAATGTTTCAGAGCTCGAGCTACTGGGATCAATACCCAGCACGGCAAGTATAAACAAGCATGAGCCACACGAACGTCAATGTCCTGTTTCACGCTGGCCCCGAGCTGGAGTCGCTGTGATTCGGCACAGATACTTCGAAATTTCCAATTATTCAAATTTTGCTGACCCGCAGGTCGCGGGTTCGAATCCCGGCTGCGGCGGCTGCATTTCTGATGGAGGCAGAAATGTTGTAGGCCTGTGTGCTCAGATTTGGGTGCACGTTAAAGAACCCCAGGTGGTCGAAATTTCCGGAGTCCTCCACTACGGCGTCTCTCATAATCATATGGTGGTTTTGGGACGTTAAACCCCACATATCATCAATTATTCAAATTTGAATGGAAGCAAATTTGCATACTGTGATATTGGATCAAATCTTTGAAGTGGTCGAATGTTCGCACATGCGTAACGAGAATGTTCACCTATTCTGGGTATGCCATGTGCACAGTAAGTTTAATGATCTATTCATTTACAATGTGCCCACCGCATCACGGCGAAACAAGGGAAACAAAATGTGCTCTTCATTCTATTATTTGTCTTTATTCAGAATGGCACTATTTATTGGTCAATAATAAAATACTCTATTCGTAACATGATTTCTGTTCCTGTCTATAAATTTAGCATATTAAGAAAAGCAAAAGAGTATTTTGCTGCAGTCGATTTGTCAGGCAAAAAGCCCCTTTGATGAAGCCACTTGACGATTACTTTGAAAAGTGTTGCAGGGCCCCTCCCCTCTATGTGATCACAAATATGTAGGGGTACGCGAGTAATAGAAATTTCAAATTTTTTTCGAGTAAAATTTGCTGTTCAATTCAATTCACACTTAAATTTTTACTATTAGAACTATTCAAACTTCCCAAAGACAAATGCAGCCAACGTCGCAAATGAACTGATTCAAGATGTGCTGGTTCCAACACAAAGATGATTGGTGTGGCAGAGGGAGAGAGGTGCTGAATTAATGCTGTTATGGATCTGAAATTTTCGCACGAAATCCAAAAAATTGAACGTGGAAAACTTTCAGCACCCAAAGTTTCAAATGTTCTTGGACTTTGATGTCTACGCAGCGAATTTGGAACTCCTAGCCAGATCAGTTGGGCTTGTACAGAATTTAGAAGTCCGAAGAATTGCATGTCGAAGATTTTTAGCATCTAAAATTTCAAATGTTTCTCGATGTTGACGTCTACGCGTCAAATTAAGAACTCTTAGCCAGATCGGTTGGGCTTCCACAGCAGTTGAAAGTCTGAAAAATTAGACGTTGAAGATTTTTAGCACCCAAAATGTCAAATGTTTTTGGACAATAATGTCTACGCAGCAAATTTTCGAACTCCTATCCACATCAGTTGTGCTTCCACAGAAGTTGAAGAAAAGGAGGAGAGGCTGAGGTAATAGCACCTTTGCCTTTCACGTGTACAGTGCTGCTGGCAACACTTTGGTGGCACCAAATCATAGTCTGATACAATTTAGCCTCTGGATTGCCTCATTCTTAACAAGACAACTACGAAATACAACCCCACCAGTGCTTCAAAAACCTAGCGAGAAACATTTATCGTGTTGCCATATCATAAGAATATGCTTAGGATTCCTCTCCAATTTCTTTTTGCCACACACAATTTACCTTCAAATTATTAGAAAAATATTCTAGACATATTCGAGAAATATTCTAAAATTATTCTATTCGATTTTCACTTTGATATTAGAATCCGCTTCACATCCCAAATTTTTCTATTTGCTCAGCTCTACAAATAAGACATGCTGTGCGAAAAGAAACGCAATGTGTGCCCCCTCACCTGTAAGCCCTGGGAGTGACTTGGACTGTGAGTCGTCGGAGTAGTTGATGTCGGCCGGCTGAATCGGAACCAGCGGCACAGCCACCGGACCAGACTCCGCACTGCTGTGCGATGTCTCTTTCTGCTGCGGTTGCGCCGATGTTTGTGGTTGCACGGGTGTGACGGCTACCGGCTCCTCCTGGGAAATTATGGCAGTGTGCGCTGTAGATTCTCTTGCAAAAAAAAAGATATGGTTGTTTTAAGGAATTCCTGCAGGACCGGAGAAAGTGTTTTGGAAGTGTTAAAGCAATTTTACCTCTCACCAAAACGTTTTTGTTCAGTGCCACAGCATTTTCCTTTCTCTACAACGCGAAATGGGAAACAAAGATGGTGTAATTATAGTATATATAATGAAAAAGCCATCTTCATTTGCCACAAGACATATAGGAAAAAAATATGCGCTTCTAAAAAACTGTTCACTCATGGGAATTTTAATGAGATACCGATATTGATCAAGACTCTTGATAAATCGCATTGTATCAAAACATTTAGAAATAAAGTTTTTAAAAAGCGTATGTCCTTTTCCTCTATTTCTGAAAAATGTATATACATATAAACTTATTTTGGAGGGCACGGTTCTTTTTATTGCATGTGGTAGTATCTACTATGGGTGCTTGAAAGTGCGTCATTCAGGATATGCTTCGAACATAAAATTGCAGTATTTTTTTTTTTTTTGAAAGGAAAATGTCTTTGAAAGGAGGACAGGAAAGAAGCTTAGCTACTCGTTCAATTAACCTGTAATTAATTTTGAATTGAGAATCATTTCACCATTTATACTAGCATCATCACTTCAGCCTTTTTCAAACCTTCTTCAAATGCACAAAGTACAAGATAATAGGGGCAAAAATGAAACCAAACACACAAGTACGCAGTGGAACACTGTACAAAAGTGCCACACTACAATACAACGCTGACAGAACAACACCCATAGGTGTAAGTACGCGACCGAAGTGGGGCACTATCACGTAGGCATTAATCGTAAGTAGGTGAGTGAGATACAAGAACAAACATTAAGGAACCATGGAAAAAAAAAACACGAAAAGAACAGCGTCGTCAGACGCTCCGTTGCCATGGCTTTCGCCAGAGAAATTTATGATAACAGAGAACGAAAACAAAATGCAAACTGAAGAGTGTAAGAACCAGAAAGACGAGAAGAGATGGACAGCGAACCAATTGAATCAATCAAATACCTCAACTTCGACCTCCATGTGTTCCACATCCGAGTGAGCAGCTGCCTCGGGCTCATGGTGCGGCTGCTCAATGACTTCAACCGGCTCCGGCTCGGCTGGTGGCTCATGTTGCAGCTGCTGTTCGTCGGCACCTACGTACACTTCCTCTTGCTCCACCTGAGTGACCTCAGCGTCTGTGGCTTCCAATGACTGAGTAGTCACGACAGCCTCTTCCTAAGATGGGGTTATGGGGAATAGAACGAGTGTAGCAGCTGGTAAAAAGCGCGGTTGGCAAATGGGAAAGAGATGTTTCATGAATAGAGAGGGGGTGGGAAGGACTTCTCAAGGTTTTAGTCAGCAAGGCCGACATGCTATGAGGCATTCAGTATGGGATTCGCAGTGATAAACACATAGCTACAAACAAAGTGGGACAAGTGAAACCTTCAGGCATTGCTCGCTTACGTGAACACCAAGAGATAATGACTAACGCAAAAAGCACAAAGACAGGAGAGAATATGAGGAAAGAGAGATGCGAGATCCAAGAGGAGTTAACCAAGGTACGCCACTCTGGCTCCATTGTTTCAATGCAGAAGAGGAAATAATAACAGACTCCAATTGAACAGCATGGTTAACAAATGGAAGAGGAATGCTTGACAGTAAGAGTGGCAACATACTTTGAGGTTTCAAACAGCAAGGCCATGCGACGGGACAGCCAGTATGGTAAGTACGCATCATTGCAAAGTACGAACACTTGCAAACATGCAGCCCGAATCGAAGTAGGCGACTTGCAGATGTTCGGCAGTCGGTCGTACCTGTGAGCACTGAGACTGAGAAGAAGCAGCAATGGAAAAGGCCTAAAACCGGAAGACAGAAGACCGAGAGTGAGCAAGACAAGAAGTGAGAAATCAACAGTGGCCAAAGCTGTGACTCCGGCATTTCAGTGTGCAAGACGAAATCACCCTCTTTTACATCTCACACCTTTACGTGCAAAACGACGCCAAAAGCATGCAGAGCGAGCTCCCCCGAAGCCAGGCATTCAATGCGAGCACGTTTCATGCGACTGATTATAAGAGAGTTTGAAAGGGAAAAGTCAACATTCAGGGCAGTACAATGTAATCTGTCAGGTACTCAAAGCCCCAGCATGCAATATTACTATTCATTGATAGCATTGTAGCCTTTTCACCTAAAAATAGTGCAATGAAGATGGCAAACAAGCTGCGCATGTATCTCTATTAGCTCCCTCGGCAATGGGAACGGTATCAGTTACGGCCAGATGGAATATTAGATGGTATCATTTACGGCCAGATGGTGCATTAGTGGCGAATTGAATACAGTAATAATGCACAATAAGCCGCAAAAACATGGGCTTCTAGAAAATTCATGTACATTCTGCTTGGACAAGATGTATCTGATTAGTCAGTGTGTAAGAGCAATCTGTAAGGCATAGATGTTACTACAGGCTGAAACCTGAGAAAACCTGATTGTGAGGATAACTGCCACCGTAGCTCGGTGGTAGAGCGTCCAACGTGTTATTCGAGGTTCGGATCGTGCCGGCAACGAGTTATCTCTTCGCCCACTTACTTCCTTCGCATTTACATTACAATTACTTCTAATAACATCCCCTATACATTCCCTGGCATTATAGTCCATTAGTTCTCATTAATGTTGTGACTAACACAGAAAACGAGCCTTAAATTTACACTTTCCTTCACAAATACAGTCTATCACACAAGCCTTGTTCTGTTACTAGAAAAATGTTTGTAACCTTGATGCATTTTTTTTATCCCTTTCGTGGGATCGGGTTATATGTCTGTTAACTTCATCTAAAACTACACAATCAAAACCCTCTGTACTGAAATCTTTGTCTACTTTTGTTATTCTTTTGTTTCCTGTGACCACTTACCCCTTTAATGCCTTTTGGCCCTGAGGGTCATAATAAATAAATAACTCGAAATTCATTACAATATCAGTGTTCATTACAATGAATTTTCGCAGCAAGTGACCTCATGGTCAGTATTGCGACACCAGACAAACATGGCCACAATGGTAGGCATAATTGAATAAAATCAATAAGTACAGCAAAATATGACTCCCCTAACACTCTGGAGGCCCACTGTGGCTCATCTACCAAAAACACAGTAACAGTGGAGGTTTTACGCAGTGAAAGCACGATACAATTATGAAAAATGTCATGGTAGAGGACTCCAGAAATTTACGACCACCTGGGGTATCCTTAGCGAGCGCCTAAATCTAAGCACATGGGCATCTAGCATTTCATTTCCGCGAAAATGAGGCCACAGAAGCTGAGATTCAATCCTGCAACCTTACAGTCCCCAGTTGAGCCCCAATACTGCTAGAGCATCGTGGCAGGTGAACAACTTGACAGCATAACGTACCTCCGTCTTGATGTGATCAGCGTCCCCTAGCAGAATCGCCTGTGTGTCAAGCCGCTCAGTTGCGGTGAGAGCCGCCTCGGCTAGGAGTTCCACGCCGGACACTATGCTACCTGGCTCAAGTTTCATCTGAGATAAAGAGAAAGGTTGGAAGGCAAAATCAGACACTGGCGTAATTCTGTATCACAAGGGTTGGATAAGTCAGAAACGTACTCGTATAACATTGATAAGTTGCCGCATACAGGGTCCATTATAAAAGTAATGCGCATTGTCCAGAAAAATGAATTTATAGCTGAGACCTGTGTGAATGGCTGAAACTTTTCAGGATACTCTCCCCCTCCATTAATAGAATTGTAGAGACATGTCCGCCATGCTGGGAAGGTAACCTTAAAGTCCACGACGGGAACATCTCTCAAGAACACTTCAACATGCTTTTTGATGTTTTCCCTGTTTTCCCAAATCCTTGCTTTCAGCTTTCTTTTCAGTTGGGGAAAAAACAAAGCGATACGGAGCCAAGTCAGGACTGTGAGACGAGTGGAAGACCACCCGGGTACTGCTCCAGGTCAGGGATTTGGCAACAATGAAGCACGTGTTTCTGGGCCATGGTGCAGCTTGACCACGTTATTGATATTCTGTCTATCATATGCGCGACTCGGTGTTTCAATCTTTTGAGCATATCCAGTGAAAGGCAGTGTTCACAGTTTCTCCCAGCAGTAGACACTCAATTTGCTGGATGCTCAGCTGAATGCCGGAATGCAAAACTTCAGGCACACAATTCACATTTTCACTGTGTCTGTTTGTTGTTGAGCGTCCAGAACAGGGTTTGTTGGCGACCTCCTCCCAGCACTCTTTGGACACCTAGTGCGACCTCCCGGGCTGCGACCTTGAAATGCAGTAATGCTAGAAGGCTTCTTGAAGAATCTACAATGTTTGGGTTGCATTCTTTCCAAGCTTCAAGCAAAACTTGATAACGTATCACTGTTGAAGCAAACGCTTCCTCACGCCAAGCTACAAAGTTGATAACAATGTTTCACACAGAGGCACGTCTTCCATTCACGCTGCTTTCACTGAACTAGCAGCCGGCTACGTGGGAAGAGAAGAATCACCATCACATTGCCCAACGTGTTTTACCATGCAGCCATGGGTAGTTACGTAGCAATAAAATCATGGGCATTACTTTCGTAATAGACCCTGTATAGTATGCAACGACTAAATGCCAAGTAGAGTATTAGGGTAACAGCACACCACAGTCATCAATAATAGTCTAGAACAACACTCTAAAAGAAGATCATGTGAAAAGGGCATTCTTTTGTCCTACTACAATATTCGTCATCTATCTTGCATCCAAGTTTTTGCATTACCACTGTGCACCTGGCACTTCCTGGTCACAGATTGCATGTGCGCTATCGATGCAACATTGCATTCTTGATACGAAAGTGTCCAGTGCCGTTTTCAGGAAACTAAACAAGCAAGCCAGATGACTATTATTGGTGTAGGATAAAAAGAGGCTTTTTGAATTTTTTTCAGAGTGAACAACAGGTTTATGTTAGTAAACAAGGCTTTTAGAATGTCACAGAACAGGCAAACTTCTCCGCTCGTAGCGCAGCTCACGCCAGTTGTAGCATATCTTCTCTTCCGAACGATAGACATACGTTTTATGCTATAAAAGGATTTACATCCTTTGGGGCCTATCGTGTGCCCAAACAATGATCACCAGCATGCTACTTTTGGGTAGAAAATACCACACCATGCTAGCTATGTGAATACAAACAAGGCAGAAGTTCAGGGGGTGATGCAGGTGTGCCGAACGTGCACAATTAATGCAAAGACGGGCACACAAGATAGATGTTCACTATTGTTCTGCATCATGCATATGCCACAAGTGATGCAAACAGCACAATTGCTGTGTGAAACACAGTTACATCCCGCAATAGACTAAAATATTTTCAGAGATGTGTACATTGTTGCGGCAGATGGATAAACTGCAAAGGGAGTAAAATGTTCTTGCGCATTGCATACAGTTAAATGGATAGACCTGAAAAGGAGGAAATTGTTTCTGGGAACTTGCAGATAATTGTGGGACACGGAGAGACCCCATAGGGAGTAAGACTTTGTTCGGGGATGTACAAAGGGCATCTTGGCAAGTTGGAAAGAAAAGCAAGAATGAAAGCCGTGCAACACCGTCCATCTCAAAGTTTCCATGAGAGCTCCCTTGACAAAAAAACATTTTTACAACACCTGTTGGGGCATAGTTCATTTTTTACCTGCCAAAGTTGGTCAACATTGTATTTACAGGGAGATTTAAGAACCTTTACTGCACCATGAATGAATTAAACAGTTCAAAATTCATGACAAACTGACATAGTAGTGTGGTCTCAGCTTGACATAAGAGAAATCAAGGCCTCATCTTAATCTTTTTCTCTCTGCAAATTTAATCAAGGAGTTTTGAACCATGTGTTTGATCTCGGATAGTTTGCCTGTTTATACGCACATGAGAATAAAAAAAGTTACCTTTAGAGACAACCTCTCGACGAACTTAAACAGAATGCGTTCGGATTTAAATGGACGTTTAATCTTACTCAACCCTAAAAAGCAATATCTTGATATGGCCTTAACTGCCTTTCCCAAATGTCGTAGAAGACGAGTTCGCAAGGCAGCACAACATTTAGAAATCTTTAATTTGAACCAGTAAACAGTTCGAAGATTGTGTAAAGTACTTTCCATTGCCACATCTATAGTGTACAAGTTCACAGCTTGTGCACAGCTTTGAAGTTTATATACGGGTTTCACAAACGACCCAAGGACACATAAATTTGCGGAGTACACCGATTTCAATCCGCTTAAAGTGTCTGAATAGGAGCACTTCACCAACGCGTGAAATGGTTTTTTTTTCACTGCTCAGAGCAAAGCCGCCGGCAACTAATTTAAGCATCGGCCACGAATGCACGCATAAGGGAAGACATTGTGGCTCCCACGCAAAAGCCTTGTTCACAAACGAAACACTTGCGCTTTCATAAGTACATCTGTAGTCGATGTGCATTTTAACTGTCCTCATGCTTTTCCCTGACCGTACGGCATCTGTCCGACTCCCAACTTCACCAGAGCAGAGTTGCAAGCCTCGTGTTTCGCAATTGTTTTTAACTACAATTTTCAGCTATAACAACAAGAAACAATGATGATACTTTGACTTTAGCAACATCCACTGATCAGTGCATTCTGATGTGTTCCCTTGTGCAGCAACTTGACCCTTTAAAGCGCTTTGTACAGATTAGTGTACACAACTTGTTTTCTCTTGTTTCATTAAAAGAGTAAGATGAGCTTTGAATGAATAGAGCCTCCCGTTTTGTTCCGCTTTTCTCAACCGCCGAAAGCATAACTTTGAATTCCTTGATATGAATGCAACTCAAAACGGAACTGCACTGTATTTCTAGTCCAAAAATCAACCCTATTTATGTAATAACAGAGCCTGAATAACTTCAGGATAAATGAATATTTTAACTATAATTTGATTAAAATTAGTCACTGAAAAACGTTCAAATCAATGTACTATGACCAATGTATTATGACATTATTTTTTAGCAACAGGATAGAGTGGGCCTTGGAATAATGTGTAGATATGATGCATTTACACAGTTCTTTATAAGTTGCACCTTTCTATGAGGACAGATGGACCCTGACAATATAGGCACTCGTCTATAGACAAGTGACGAAATTGTATGTAATAAAACTGCAATAAAATCATTACATTATACTAGCTTCAGTAGGACAATAACACTGAAAGCAATATCTGAAACATTAGGCCAGAAAACAATATCTCAAACAGTGATTGTAGTATATATAAATTGATAAAAATAAATAGACACAGCACTAAATGCCGACTGTATTTCTTGAAAAATAAATCTCTATAAGAAAGGACGTCCTACAAAACTGCAAGAACATGTCGTGTCGCTAGAAATTTCTCAAGAAATGTCAAACTGTAATGGAACCATGAGAAAGGCAATTATCGCTGCCTGTACCTGCTTCCGCAGCACTGCCTTGATGCAGCTTTCATACAGCTCTATCGCTTCGAAGGCCACGTCAAACTCTTCTCGGGAACCAGCATGCACTCGCAGCAGGTCGATGGCTTCGAGCACCTCTCTCAAAGAGGGTTCTCTCAATACCACACCATCGCAGTCCTCAAGATCCTCAAACAGAAGATCATTCTGAAGACTGCCAAGGATGACTTCACCATTTTCTTCCTCCACGGCGGCAGCCCAAGCATCACAGTACACGTAGTCGCCGAGGCTGACATTCTCGGGAACGAAGCCGCACATGTGAAGACGGTGCCACGACTTAGTCAGTGCCGAAGGAAGAGCCCCAACTTTTTCGACATCTTTCTCGCGAGATAGCTGTGACAAATCCGGCTTGGCGTCGATTCCGGCCCTCTGAAAACAGGACAGTATTGTCGCGGGTTTCACACACTTCCACGCTTCTACTAGCATCTGCAGCGCCTGATAGAGGTCGACAGCCAATACTCTCTCAAGCTGGATATTCAGCAAGAACCTGTCGATCAGGCTTTGCCTGTAAGCGCACTTTAACCTGTTCACGACGCCCAGGTTGAGCGGACAGGGCAGCGAAGACTGGGCGTCTGCGCTGACGTAGCACAGCCGGACGTTGGACAAGGAGAGCTCTCCGATGGCGTGCGCGGCACACCGACTGACCAGGAGGCACACCGAGCGACCCTGTTCGGCCATGCTGGCGTTGAAGTCGCACAGCCAGTTGCAGAAGAGGAGCGAAGTCATCCAGGCCTTGGGGTGCGACACGTACTTGATGGGGATGCGTTTGGAACCCTGGAAGCACTTGGGCCTGTCGCTCTTCCCGACGACCAGTGGCGGCCTCTTGTCGCTGCCGTCCATGTTTGAGCAGAGGAACACGGTGAGCCTCTGGGTGCTCCGGGAGCCTCCAGCGCAGGGGTCTTCTTTGAAGGCCCTCGTCTCGTGCGGCAGCGCGCCGTAGAAGAGAGCCGTCTCCTGGGCGGCATAGACGTCCCGGGTGCGGTAGACCCTGATGGCGTCGAGGACGTCGTCGACGTCTTCTAGCACGGCACCTCCACTCAGGTCTGGCAGGGGGAGCCACTCGCCGCGCCGGAGGCCCACCAAACAGGCGTGCCGATTCTTGAAGCGCATGAGCCAGCCGGCGCTGGCCTTGAAATCGTCGCAACCCAGGCGGCAGGCGACGTCGCGCGCCTTCTCCTGCAACATGGTACCGTTCAGCGGCACGTTGCGAGTGCGCATGTCCAGCACCCAGCGGAGCAGGGCCTTCTCCACGTCCTGGTAGTTGGAGGCGCGCAGCTTCTTGCGCGAACCGCTGGTGCCCGAGCTGACGGCGGTGATGATGCGGTCCTTGTGCTTCAGGATCGTCGACAGCGTGCTCGGACGCACGCCGAAGCGAGCCGCCACGTCTTTCATCTTGCCCTTGCGGCTGGTCACGGCGTTGATGAGGGCGATCTTTTCTTCGAAGGACAGGGTCTTACGGCGCGCCTGTCGCGAGCTCATCTTGACGGCGCGCGGGCGGGCTTGTTTGTCACGAAGTGATAAAAAACAAACGCTCGCCTACTTGGACAGAGCGGTCGGGAATCGGCCGTAGGAACAATCGAACCGACCAACGAGCACACGTTACCGGTGACTACGTCTCTCAACGGTGCCACCAGGAGCGCGTTCGACCAGCGCTCGGAGTCGCGGCGACAACAGTGCCGGGTTTCACGCAAGCTGCCGACACCAGCGCGGGAAGGGCGCCAAGCGGAGTAAGCGCGGCGGCGCGCTTGGATTCCCTTCCTGCTGCGTGATCGTGCGAGCGGCGCATAGCTAGCGGCTATTCGCGTAGCCGAACCGCCGACTGCGGCCGTGCGGGCGAGGCCTAAGCACACGTGGGGGCGGTCCGAACGAGTTTGTCTGAACGGCGAAAAGGAAACGAGACGGCGCGTTTTATCGGCGCTGATCGACCACCGCGGAGAACCGGCGATCGCACCACAAACGAAAACAAACACGACAAAACAACCAACTGTATGCATCAACTAGATTATAACTGCGGCGCGCGCATTCCGGTGCGTCAGCTAGCGCCACCGTACCGATCGTGTGTACTGTCAATTTGAATAGAACAGTCTCGAAGGCCATACTACTCCGGCACTCCGTGAAAAGACACCAACGGCGTGTTCTGCCAGCACTAACAGGCCGACGCCGTCTCGGTCATAAGTCGGGAGTCGGTGGCCTTGAATAAATAATCGCGAGCAAAAATAGATCCGAACGAACAACTCGTCATTGCTGCGTACCGCCGAGGAGAAGAATGTTTCGGAGGCCATACTATGTCGCTACACACACTCGGGGTTGGGGGAAGGGGGGGAGCACCTGCACCATTTGGCGACATTTAAAATACCTCAGGACAGATTCTTTGCGGGCGTTTGAAGTGCCGGGAGGAATTGTGCGTTAGAGGGCCAAGCCAATCGTTCGTTACATCGAAACAGCCGCAAACCGGCGTTCGGTTTAAACAGCACTTCGTGGAGGTCCAGTGCACTGTAGCGGAAGGTTGCACTGGTCAGCAACGGAAATGAATTGGGGGACTTCGTGTTCCTCACTTTATGAAGTTCACACGCACAAGCTTCTTGACAGAACGAAATTGGCAGCTTGCAAAATTGTTGCTGCGCGCGCGCGGGGGCTTTATTCTCCACACCAAGGTCCTTAGACTTAACTTCACACGGGTAGCGCTATGAGTAGGCGCGTGTTTTCATTCCTTGGGTTATCGTCTCTAGCGCATGCACTTTTACCGTTCTCTAAAAGTGAACAGAGGCAAGCGGCAAGCATTGTTTGTTTGTTTTTTTGACATTGTTTTCTCCTTTTTCTTTATTTCGTTTCCCTTTCTCTTTGTACCCTGTGATAGAGCTTACTATGAAGCGCGAAATTTCGGCAGCGACTTTTGAATCAAAAGCCTTTATGGTGCTGACGCTCCTTTGATAAAATGTGAGCTGGAGAACACGCTTAGAGCTTTAAAAAGAATTTGGGAATTCGAGCACTTTCGAGTGAGAGATAGTCTTGAAGGAAAGCAAACTTTAAAGATGTTTGTGGATTCCTCAGCCAAGCAAAATTTAGGCCTTACATAACCAGCAATTAGGTCAACTCACACTCCCTGTCTAACCTAAGCGTCCAAGATGCGTGCAGAAAACACGATCCGCAATAACTGCAGTCGCTTACCGAAAAGAAGTCGTCCTCAGGAGCTGCAGGTGCCTGGAACTTGGCTTTCTTTTCTTTCAGGTTGAGCACCATAGACAGCTGTGGAGAGTATGAGCACACTACATGCTCACTCTAATCTAACCAACCAATGCATTTTGTTACTGTGCAGTCGTCAGGTTCACTAATAACTGCACAAGCATTGTGCCACAAACTAAGATTTCAACAGATCAATACTCCAGCGACCACTGAAACAAAAGGTATATTGACTCTACAGATATACTGGTCAAACAGAGTACTCATTTTGATATGGATAACATCAGCTGCTACTACAAATATTTAATTTCCATTTACCATCCCATTTTTGTGCCACTGCTGGCAAACAGCTGAACATTAACTGAGCCACAATAAACAGCAGTGGAAATAAAGTATGCACAGCAAGACTAACTGCTCACAGCTCGAGAACACTGACTGTGGAAAACTGATGCGACTAAGCCATTTGTTGTGTCAATACCACACATGATGCCTACAAGGTTTCTTCAAAATGTGGTGCGCTATTTTTCAGCCCTTCAGAACAAGTAATACAGAAAGTGTTGCACATTTTCTTAGGTGCACAAAATACCTCGTAAATGCAGTCCTTCTGCGTATTACAGTAGAACCCCTTCATAAGAGACACTGACATAAAAGACAAATGGGTATAACAGACATCAGTTCGCCTACAGTAAAATATAGGTCGTGTGAAGGCGATGAACGACACCGGCGCTCTGGCACACAGGCTGGGCTAGAGAAGTGGAGGAAGACGAAGGACGAAATAGAACAGCCGGCCTACAGCAAGAGTGCTGTGGGTGCCATTCGTTACAGTCAATAAGAAAATGCATACAAAGTACCTTCTTTATAAAAGACATCTCATATTGCACCTCATAAGCAGCACAAGCTGGTGAGAAAACTTAACAGCTGGGACTCCGCCGCTCAGCTATCGTATATCATGCTCTCCCTCACTAACACTGCTCTCCTGTGATACGACAACCCCGAGGATATGCTCACCATGTGGGAAACGTTTGTAGACGAATTGAAGAAGTGCTTCGGAGACACCACAACGAAAAAAAAGCGGGCTGAACACACCCTCTCTCAAAGGGCTCAACTGCCTGGCGAGACTTGCACCACTTACATTGAGGAGATTCTAAAGCTCTGTAAACTTGTTAACCCCGTGTCACAACACGCTATGTTCGAAGAAGACAAAGTTGGCCATCTTCTTGAAGGCTTAGCAGAGGATGTGTATCAGTTCTTGGTCTCCAAAGAGAACCTGTCGTCTGTGACCAACGTCATGAAGCACTGCCGTACTTTGGAAGCACAGAAGATGCGTCGTATAGCCCCGAAATTTGGTCGCTTGGCTAACCTGCTGACAGTAGCTAGCGCCAGCGCTAATTTCCATCTGACCTGTCATCGACAATACTACAGGTGGTCCGGGAAGAGCTGCTCTGGTGCCGTGAAATAATCCATTGCAGCAGTGATGACTACTACCGAGGCAACCAGCCTGGACTACCTTCTGCCTCGTCTCCACCATCTACTAATGTGGCGAACATGGACAACAACCGAGCTGGGCTCAAACCGACCTCCCTTTGCCAACGAGCAGCAGCAACGAAACACCTTTGCCTCGCAGTGGTTTCAAACTACTTACCT
This sequence comes from Rhipicephalus microplus, assembly GCF_043290135.1. Taxonomy (NCBI): domain Eukaryota; kingdom Metazoa; phylum Arthropoda; class Arachnida; order Ixodida; family Ixodidae; genus Rhipicephalus; species Rhipicephalus microplus. The sequence continues at coordinate 31,628,280 of NC_134708.1, read as the reverse complement.
GACCACAACGGGATACAGGTATTGCAATGAAGGGCAGATATCCCATGCCAGCTAATGGAAATGACGGGTTCAAGCAGCAACGCGCATTTTGGCCACCTCCTGTGTGCTATAGCTGAGGCGTCCCAGGTCACATCTTAAGATTTTGTGATCGTCGAAAGCGATTCCGAGAAGCGCCTTCACGAGGTTTCTACAATTCTAGCAATCGACCCTTTTCCTCGTCATGGCCAACGTGCCCTACTTCCACTCAATCTCGCCAAGGCAACTTTCGGAACTGCGCGTCTTTCTCTTCACCCTTTCTGTCATTATTGTCACTGCTGTTGGTTCAATCTAGTGAACCCACTCTAACAATATAAAAGACTAGAATCGCTGACCAGAGCATGCCTCTTATAAAGGGGTTTAACTGTATTGTAAAGGAGGTACTGACACAATTTTCGAAGTCAAGTCTAAACCACCATCCGAATCTTCTGCATATAGCAAGTGTGAAACATAGTAAATTCTGATATTTTATTTTGACACAAAGCCCATTTTTGCATGATGCACCTAGTGGTATTGACACTAGTGTGACGTCACGCGACAGTATCCACTCTGACAATCTCTTGCACCACTATGATTAGTTGTGACAGCGTCGAATACCCAACATACAAAACAGCTCCTCGCGCATTGTCAATGCTTTACTGGTGATGCACCAGGAGCGGAGTGGCCATGTAAACGTCACGATATTTTGCGTGAGAATGTGGTGCTCCCACCGTGTCGTGATGTCTGGGTACAGTAAGAACCGAAAAAAGTTTTAAAAGCATACTGTGATTAGTTTTTGTGCTTGCATTCAAGCTTATTAGTACACTTTCTAGTCTCTCAAGGAGTGGGCCTTTTGGTTGGCATAAAAAAAAAACAACAGCTAAAATTTTCGTGTCAGCACACCTTCAAGAACACAGCTGACGGTGGCATATCCAGTACTATCAACTATGTCTTGCCTCTGCCTCTTTGCCCCCAAAATTGCTCCAACAGCCGGCTTTTCTTACCACGATAAAGCTGGCAACCTTCATTTGTAGAAATATTGTGTGAAAGGTACATAGACGTACTGAGGAGCGGTTGGCGTCTGGACCCGAGAGGCATGACGGCCGGTTCTTTCCATACAATACATAGTACAAGTCCACCACGGCACATCGCAGACGCGAGTCATGAGAGAGTCCGGAACTGCAACAGAAAAAAACAGACATGCAGATTCAATCTTATGCTAATATGAATAATGTGCAGCTAGAAATAGCAGTGCAATGTCATTTCTCACAACATAGTCTGTAAGATACTGTCATGATGTAACGAGCAGAGTAACGACAAAGATAATCGCTGCTCACATGGAGATGACGACCTATTGCATTCATAGACAAGACTGTACCTCGATCGACTCAACCCAACCAATTGATTGAATGGAGGTTTCCTATAGGTTTCGACCATCAGAACTTCTTCTGAATGTAGCATTTACCATGTGTGCTCGCTGTTATCAATAAAGCCAAATGATTGATTGACTGAGATAAAGGTGGTCCTTCTTTGGTATTTTATCTTCAGAGCTCCTACTGTATGCCCCAATTACCATGATAATTTGCATGCTATGCTTGTGGTCACTGATAAGGCTGACTGAGTGATCTATAGGAGGTATCCCTCAGTTGTCTTACCTTCAAACCTCCTAGTGCATGCACCATTTACCATGTTCATTTGCATATTTGTTATTATTAAGCCTGATTGATTAATTGTTTGAGTTATTGATTAGGTGAGAGGCTGATTGATTGATCTAAAGGAGGTCTCTCATGGATTTTTCTCTACTTTAGGACCTCCTGTTCTGTGTACCATTTACCATCTGCATCCACATACTTGCTGCAATTAAAAAGACATTTTGATTTATGAATTGATATGGCACTTCAGAAATTGAAGTAGCGAAGTAGCTGAAACATGTGACTCAGGCCCACCTCATCAGCTTCCACAGCCTCTCGGCAAGCTCTTCGGTGTTGAAGGGGCTGTCGTCGCGCCGCGAAAACGGTGGGTTCTGCGTTAGCATCAGCAACAGGGCCAATCTGCAATTTTTTTTCAACAAAGCGATAAAATATTAACTTTATTGTCAGCCATAATGGTAGGAGAATTCAGTTGTGCAATCCAGCAGTGCACAAACATCCCCACCCAAGTGATTTGCAGTGAAAATTGTTGTATACACTTCACCTGCGAGATCTGCATCTTCAGTTTATGGCCTAATCTTAGGTTTCAAACCAAATTGCAAGTGCACTAAATCGAAACACTGAAGAACTAGTCCACATAGTGACCAACCAGTGAATTACAGTTCATGAAAATTATGATTCGTTATTTACTATAAGCGTTAAGTCGAGTTATTTACTAGAGCTGCTGTGCCCCTGCTAAGAAACAAGGAAATATAAGCAAAGAAGATGAACAATTAGGGCTTTACTTCACAGCACAAAAGGCATTCTGCGAAATTTGGGTCAAAGAAACAAAAAAGGTCTGAGAGGTCTGAGAGGCCAAAAAAGGTCTGGCATGGCTAATAGCAAGTACTCAGAGCCTCAGAAAAGTTAACAAACACAAAAGATCACCAAAATTTTTGAGAAGTACCTGAAGATTAAAAATAAATACAGCTTCTGTGGACATTTTATCTAATAATCCACTTACTTATCAATTTTCACCAGCACAAATTTCGGATGCTTCCTACTCACATTGCCTGTGCAGCATCCAAACTACAGTAAAACCAATGAAGAAATGTGTAAAGACTGCATCACGAAATGAATCTCATTAGAAAACATGGGCCCTGCATAACAAAGACTTCAGTCTGTGAGTCAGACCTGCAGATCAGGAAACCCGAAAAGTGAGCACACCAAAGTGCGCTATCACACAAATGTGACACAGTCAAACCTTGATACAACATATATGAATACTACAAACAATTATCTGTTATAATAAATTAAATGAAAGATAATTTTGGTATTAATGCAGCACCAACAATATACACTAAGAACAAGTTTTCCGTGATATCAAAGGCTCTGTCATGCCAGATACAACTTCACTGTGACGACGTTCGCCTGCAATGAACTAGTGTCATCTTCAAGTCATCAACACTTGGAAACTCACCTGACGCGAGGAACGGGGTCATTCTCCACAATGTCCAACAGGAAGCTCAGATCGTCGGCGTTTCCATCAACTGAAAAAAAGAAAAGCGAGACCAGATCACCTATGCGTCATTTTTACAGTCGCGAACCGCACCTTCAATTTCATTCCCTATTTACTGCAAGACAGAGGTCCCATCCAGCTGCCAATGGCCTCTGTCATGCATCAGCTAACTCCGTCCCGTTCCTGAAGACTCCCCAAAACTTCCCAATTTCATCACACTACACTCTATGGCAAACGGTTCCTGCAGACTCCCCAAAACTTCCCAATTTCATCACACTACACTCTATGGCAAACGGTTCCTGCAAACTCTCCAAAACTTCCCAATTTCATCAAACTACACTTTATGGCAAATGGGCGTGAGATACGAGTTTTCAGGTTGCATCTATCAAAGAGTATGCATCTCTGTGCAAAGCAACAATGAACGAATGCAGCCATCCATCAACCAAAGAAAGATTGAAAGACGTGAGAAGTGGCGTGCGAGCACGTCTTCTTCATATTTGCCGTGTTTTGCAGGCTGCCATTTTTATGTTTGAGAGAACAACTACATGCAGATTTCAGCACGAAACGAATGCCAACTTCCAAGGTTATTTGAGCCAGCCTACAACCTAAGGTTCGTATTTCAGCGATTCAAACAAAATTAAGAAGTTGGCAAATCAAAGTTACTTAAATAATGACTTTGTAATGAAGAAATAAAAGTTGTAAGTTGATGCAACTACAGTTGAGCCTCCTTTTAAAAAGACACGCACTGGGGATGAGTTCTTGGCTTCTACTTTTGCGTTTACTTGTCGACCCCTATTTCTATGCAGGCCCACTGGTGTCACTGATACCCATTTGTCTGTTACATCAGTGTCTCTCATAAAGGGGTTTGACTTTACCACTAATATACAGCAGGCACAACTTTCTTAGAGCTCATAGTTTTCTTTCGAAAAAAATCTTGGTCTGTGTTAGCTAGGCCACGGGTATATCACCACATCTTTGAAACTAGGGCCCACATTTAGTAACATGCCAAACTTTAGTCTCAAACTGCTATTTTAGATATTGAACAAGTACTTCAAACATGATGGGATAATGAGCAGGCTAGTTCAAAGAAGGAAAAAATAAATAAATTTAGTAGCCCTTCCCTTGGCAGGAAAATTTGGTCCCGTGAAGCTTGGGGTGGGCGCACCTCCTCTGCTGTTTCTTTCCCTTGTTCCTTCTTTCGCATTGTGCGATTCTACCTCCTAGCGTAAGCGTTCTTTCTTATTGAAGACAATAGTCTTTCTTGAGATACTTCAACGCAGAAATTTCGGTGTTTCTGTTTGTGTGTTTGTCCTTCGGTTGTCTGTCTGTCAATCGATTCAGCCACCAGAGCGAAAGTATAAACCGTTGCTGAACGACCACCCGCTGTTACCTCCTGGCTGCATTCATACTACTTAACATTGTCAATAAAAAAACTAATGGCATGCATATTTGGGCACAGCATTAATACGTCAGCATTAGATAGAGCGTTACTTTGTTTCTAAAATGCATTGATACGTAAATCTAAAGACTCCAGTGCTTATTACGTGATGCTGGCAACGCGATGCTATGAATGAAAAAGCGAGTGTTTCCTACGTTTCACTATAACTACATGGTGCTGCCACCTATCTAGGGCTTTGCATTCTAGAAAAACTTAGTTTCTTCAAACCACTGACAGATGGCGCCCATATTTCATACAGCGTAAGGTGCCTGAATGCTTTCCCTCGCCCGCCAGAGCGGCGAACGAGGGAAAGCATTCAGGCACTCTAACGCAGCGCCTTCTTTCTGATTTTTTCTGCGCGGAGTATCAAATAAACGAATCATTCTTTTTTTCTCCAGACAGAAGCCCATCGACTTTCGACGACCTTTGCCAGTGAAGCATGCAGATATGGTGCCAACTTTTTATTGGTGGCAGCCATCACCAAAATGCTGTTTTTTGGGCTGAATCGACTTGGCATCTTTCATGTTCTTTCCAGTGTCCGCCAGCCTCTAGTGCGGCCAAACGAAAGGACCATCACATGATGATGAAAATGTGGTTTATAAATACAATTTTATCGATCACAATTTTCCTGAAGTTTACAAATCCTAATAAAAACCTTACGTGTTGTCCAGCAGATCGCTTCTAGTCCTCCAAGATAAAATATTTCAATGAAGCGCCCATACCAAGCACACTGCTTCCTGTTTCTAGCATCGTTGATACAGTGCATTAACATGCCTCACTTTGGGAAGCTTAGGCACGTGACTTAGTGGTTATTGTACTCACTTTCGGACCAAAGAGAGCCTCGGCTCAAACTACAACCACAGAACAAAAAACTTATATTTTGTTTTATTTATTATTCCTTCGATGCACACCAGCTGTTGGTGAAAGGGTTTTTCGATGAGCATGTCATATGTGTAGGTGTGCATGTCTGTTTTCCGTGACAGTGGGAATTTTGGAACGCCAGCTTCTCAAGTGAGTCGAAACAAGTTTTGCTTGCAAAAGTTCTTTTGAGTAGTTTACACAATCCGAGACCACTCCTAACTTTTGGGAACCCTCACCATTTATAGTCACACACGAAAACTCACCTGTCGTGTAGTCAACAAGAGCCTCCAGAGCCGCCAGGCGGACGTCGAGAAAGAGTCCGTACTGGGCGTACTCGCGGAACAGCGCGGATATGTTCGGAAGGTGACCCATCTTCTGCAGCTTGCGAATGGCCTTCAAACACCTGCAAAATCACAAAGCAAAGAAAATAATAGAGTGACTGACAGCATCTAAGAAGGTGCATAATTTAACTGTGCACTTGCTTTGGTTCCCCACACCTATGGTATGTTTGGCACGCCATTTTTGCAGGATTTAGTGCACTCTGGTAGCCTGCTTTACAACTATTCACTTCAAATCAACAGCTGATAATACGTATTGTTATGGCGTTTATTAGCCAGCACACAGCGAGTCTACACAATGGCGACAGTAACAGCCAAGCACGGACTCTCCGCGCGAGCGGCGTTCTTTATTGGGCAGACCCACTAGAAAGCACGTGAGAGTTCGACCCATTTCAGTGTTCGGCGGCTTCTCTACAATTACTCCGGGGTCGAAGAGGGAGCCGTTCGGTGGCTTCTCTACAGTATTTACAGTTTTCCTGAGCACTTGAGGCACCCTCACACTCACTTTGGTGGGGCGCAACCTAATAGAGGTTTGGTCGTTTGGCTTTCCCGATTCATAGAAGGTCCCCAAAACATCATTTTTAGATTATGTAAGCAGTTAGGCTATGACAAAAGATCATCTGCACTGCAATGCAAGTGAGACGCTTTTTATTAAGGGACATTTGGCTCATTAAAGGTCACCCTCTTTCCAAGCCGTGCCTTCTCTTTTCAACTCATTCACCGAACAGCTGCGGCCCTGTGGCTGACCCAGTCAGTGCGCATGCTCTGACATGGACAGAGTAAACAGGATGACACAAGCATTATCAACAAATGTTTATCTGAAATAGCAGAGAAAAACATACCGGTATGTTCTATGCTGTTTGAAGTAAACTTGCTGATAGTTCACACTTGTGTTTTTTTGCCTGTCAAAGTGTACACTAGTGTACACTTACATTAGGTACCAACAAGCCCAAGCTGCTCTTCTTGACTCAACTTGTTGGTCATGGCGCACACACATAATCGGCAAATGCCTCACCACTGGGTCACCTTGTGTGCGAGTCAAGAACGTAGAAAGAGGCGCTGCAGTAAATGTGTTATAATCACTTTTCGTAGCTGAAACGACAACTTAGTTTAGCTTGAAAGACTAAAAGGCATTGAACTCACCCCAGGGCCATAAGTGGGGGAGTTGAGGGGTTATGACACCCCCACAAAGGTATTTGCTGTCACATTTTCGAGTGATACTAAAGTATTTACTGCCTTTGCATTGATCACCATTTGCCAAAGCTAGCCATTTTACACACGAACACCCCCCGACAAATATTTATAGGTACAGCCCTGACTCACCCTACAGTTATCGTATACTTGTAGCAAGGCAAGAGCTTCTCGAGGTTGAGGCAGCGGGTGATTTCCTCTAGGATGAGCTTGGTGTCTGCCGACAGCGACTCGACGGTGATAGGCTGGCTGCAAAGGAAAAAGCGGGCCACCCGAGAGTTACTCACAAGAACTAGCGATCACCCAGGTAAGCTGAGTTGACAATCACGAGGCCTTACCCCACGTGGGCCAGGACAGACACGACCGGCGTGACAGTCTCGCCGAGGGCTTCGATGAGAGCTGTCCGATAGTAGTTGTCGGAAAACTGGTGAAACCGAAAATGCAAATGGCCGCTCAAAAGCGGATACACATCACGCAGTAAGCTGATCTACACGGCTTACAATCGCTTCCTACAACTGTTAAGACATGATGATAAGAAGAAGCATCATATTTTTATAGTACTCTACGTATTGTACGCTTTATCGTACGCTTCATTGTACACTTCATACTAACTTCATTGTAAGGTGAATTCCACACCTATCTACAATTATCCCCTTTCCTCTAGTGCGTAGTATGGTCTTCTACCCTAAGTGCAAAAGAAAAGTGCGTAGTTTTCTGGGTAAAAAAGATACAGTACTACTACTACGAATGCTCGGCATCAACTTCGTCCATTAAGAATTACCCAGACAATGCAAGCAATAAAGTACACAGCAGCAAGGTGACAGCAAAAATTTCAATTACTACCGATTTCACTGCTGCACTGACTCACCTTGTTCTTGCTGTTTTCATTGTACTTGAAAAGGTCGAACAGGAACTTCATGACCTCTGGTGGACAAATGCCGTGGATGGTTCGTAGGCCAGCCATGGCCACAGGTATTGCCTATAAGAAAAGAATGTTGCCCTCTAGTAACTTGTGCGGGTAAAAATTAAATACTGTCACACAGTAGAGACTTGATGAAAGTGCTTTTTGAGATTGCAGAACCAGGTTCACTGCACAGCTTGTGTAGTATGTTTTGTAGAGATCCATTTTTTATTTGTAGGAAGTTTTCGTTGGCTACGTTTGTATTTTTCTCCCCCAACTGTAATGCCAAAAGGTGCTGTTGGTATCGTAAGTAAATAAATAAATGAATACACTTATAATGTTCTTGTCCCATGTCATTGGCTATTGAATCTGATACCAATCACAAAAGATGTCACGAGACACATTGATACTAAGGACCCTTCATCCGGACAGGTGACTTTACACCACCCTCACAGTTCAAAATCAGATGAGTAGCTATCCATTTTAGTTTCCATTCTCTTTAACCTTCAGCGGAGGTCATTGGCAGCAATGCTAATGATGAAGCTTGTCACTAGTGACAATGGTTCCAATGAAATTCACACCCGTCATTATGAGCTGATTTCACACCCTCAACTCAAGGCTTATGTAGCACTCTCGGTAGAAAGTCATACCAGTTTCAGTTCACACTGCCCCTTCGCTGTGATGCTAATTATGAAGGGTGCAACTGGGACAATGGCACCAACGAGAATCACAGCCTTCATTATAACAGCCCTCCAGCAGCTGATGCAGTATACATATTTCATAGCGATACACTTCAGTTCTCATTCTTCCAAACCATGGGTACTTGCTAAGATGGCACTACTGAGGGTATCCACTCAGTAGGTAGATGACAATGACACCTTTCATGTCACTGTCTCTAAGATTCCCATTTTGGCATGCTGAAGGGTAAGAAAAAAATTCAAGTTAAACAAAACCATTACAACGGTATGGTTCTAGATTAGCACCCACACAAATGCCATCTCCTAATAGTACCAGGCAATAATCTGTTTAGCTCAAACGAGGCAATTCCCTCTATCGGAAACAGCGTATAGGAAAGCTTCAGGTAGGTAAATTCTGACATCTGGTGTTTCCTTTAACAGCATTACGACCTGTGAGGTGAAGTGTCTTACAATTTGTGCCTACATTACAAAGAGCTCCAAGTCTGAAAGTTCTGGAATTACAAAATGTGCTCCATTACAGAAAGCAAACGAATGCAAGACAGATTATGATTACTGTTTGGCAACAAGGAGGATAAAAAAATATTGCCGGAGTGGAAGCACCCGCAATGCCTTGCCACTATAAGTGAAGTCAGCTTTTGCCCACCAAAGATATCAAAAACATGCTCTTTCCTGGCGGTGCCCACTTAGAAATCAAGTGGCCTTGATCTGTCAGTGTGAACACCACGTTAATTATAAATTAAAAGACAGTTCTTCTCATTGATATAACACATAGAGACGAGTATCGGTGATTTACCCTCCAATAAAATTTGCCTCGAATTCGAGGCTTACTAAAGAAAGCTAATAACACAAAGACGCACTTTGAGCACTATCTGACCCGAAAAAGATGCCACAATGAACTCTTTGGGTGTGCGGGGAAAATGCTCCATTCGAATCGCCAAACACCGACAGTTTATCGTGCCCCTGGTAAGATGGCGGCCACAACCGCCATTATTCCGCCATTATTCGGCTTCGCTTGTGAGCAATAAATTCTACTCCAGCAATCTTTTTTGAATTCTCATTTTTGGGGAACGTGATAACATCTAAAGAATGCACCCCATTTTTTTTTTTTAGTGAATAGTAGAACAGCAGAAATCATACCTTCTGCAGAAAGTAGTGTTGGAAGTTTGAGAAGTTGTTCTGCCTAATGATGTGTGGGCACGAGTGCGACCCAAACATCTTCCTGAAGATGGTCATCATCGCTGGTGGCCCCGCCCACGTCGCCACCATGTTGTTAGCCACCTGTTCAGAACATGCGCCAAAGAAGCTTGTGACGCTGAAACATCTAACTCTACCCCTCCACCCTGATTTTAATGAAGCTCCCCTTCAATGCCCAAAGTATATACCATAGTTATGCAATTATAAGCCAATTCAAATGTTGGTCAGACTTCCTGAAATCGCAAGGCAAAAAGAAAGGGGGGGGGGGGGTGAGGAGCACAAGCACATTTTATATTAAAAAAATATTTACGATGTCTCTGAGGTAAACAAAGTAAAAGGTGGCAAAGTAAAAGATCTTACAACCGAAACTTGTTTTCGATTCTAGGTCAACGCCCCAAACTTGGACTTCAAATTCGGGCAATATGGGTTGACCTACAATCGTGTAAATATGGTAAGTGTCATCACAAACAAAAAGCGGGGAAAAATCGTTTGATACTTCTGTGCATGCAATAACAGTGTTCCTTTATGTAAAAAGAAACATGAAAATACACATAATAAAAAACAAGAACAGGAGATGCAATACGACATTAAAAAAAATAGGACTGCATAAAAAAATCGTGGTTGCAAATATAACAGGAATCGAACCCAGTGCCTTTAGCACAGAAACCGAGAACTGTAAACATTACACCACGAGTGCAGGAGTTGACAGGTTCAATAGAACGTGATCAACAATTTTCCTCAGGAAAGCTAGTGTGTGCAAACATGCACGTTCCAGTAATATTGTATGCTCTGCATGTAACTGTTATCCAAATTAAGAGCTTTGTATGAAACTATACAGGGGTCAAACAATATTATAATAATGGTATACAAAACATTTTGATAGGAGTGCCACGTACCCATCCCATATTCCCTGCGCAACTAGGCCAGCTGGCTCACTATGTACAAGGTACAATAAATGCCCATTTGCATCTTTGAGTGAAAGAAGGAGATTTTTAAGCATCCTTTGAATGCACCAGACCCTACGAAATGAAGTACAGTCATGAACAATATGAAAACGAACGCTAAGATTACATTCATAAGGCCATGGCAATTGAACAGATCTGCAAAGCAAGCGTTTCTAGCACTAGATGTTCATGTGGAGATACACCTTTTGCAAACAAAGCCGTCAGATTCATATGAGCCTATTACAAATAATTGTTGCTTGAGCACGAATTCAGTGTTCTTTTTCATATTTCCCACGACATACCTGCAAAGCAGGTGACCTCACCTGGCGCAGGCAGAAGGCAGCGGCGCATCGGACTCTGTAGAAGCAGTGCTCGTTCTCGATGGTGTCCGTCAGTGCGAGTCGGGTTTGAGGGGTGGGAAACTGGCTCAACGCTTCAATTGCCTGAGTTTGAGGGCATACAGAACAAATGAGTACATTCAAAATCATGAATCTATAATACATATAGTATAAAGACATCATTGTACAGTACTCACAGACTAAAACACTAAAATTTAGGGCTAAGTTGTGCACATACTTTAGCGTCCCGTGTCTACAGTTTGTGACTTGAACACTTAAGTCAAGAACAGCATTACCTTTAGCAGCCACATTTCCAGCGACATGATGTGGTTATCACGAGTGATTGCTCATAGCAGCCATTATACTAAAAACACGATATCGCAATAAAATCTGTGAGCATTGTACAAAACCTTGTAGAAAGGGCATTCGAATCCCTAGCCATGGACTAGCTATGATCTATAAAAAATATTTGTGTATATGAACAAGCTACAAGTAAAATGTAGTAAACCTCAATATTGTGAATATGTACATAATCAGGCAAATAAGAAGTTATTTCAATGCTGTTACAGTGTAACAGGTGCTACAATATGTTTAGGACATAACACATAACAGGTATAGGGCATAACAAAGCTACTTGTGTGTTCCATGCAACTTTGTGACAACAAATAGTGAATATGTTCATGTGAATATAGCATTTTCCTGACAGTATTAGTTCATAATAATTGCATGCATGTAACAAACACTGAATTACTAAAAACATCTGCATGTTGGATGTAATTGCAGTTAGTTAAATCCACAAAATCAGCAGAATTGAATCAACTCATCAGCATAAAAACAATGCACGAAACTGAGGTACCGTATTATGCTGTGAAAATTCGTAGAGTGCACTCGACTTCTTAAAGGTAGGTATCATTTTTGGAAATAAACATTTCTTCACGCACACGCAACAACTGATGTTTGATCGTTTTCAAGAAAAGTTGATTAAACATACGTACAGCTAAACCCCTTTATAAGAGACACGCTCTGGTCAGCCGTTCCACGTCCCTTGTACGGAGGGTACCACATTCTCATTTTCTGGCCAACCCATATTTTGATGCAGGCACCGTGATGCCTCTTATACCCAACTGTCTCTTACATCAGTGTCTCTTAAGGGGTTCTACTGTTTCTGTTATGTGAGCGAGAACGTTGCCTCACAACCAGACATCAGTACTGCTTTTTTTTTTTTTCATTCTTCACACCACAAATGTTCCTGAACTGCCGGCATTGATGGTATAAATTTAACCCCCAAGCACACACATTACTACATTGACATATGTAATATGAGGTTGTTAGTAACGCTGCCAAATCTCATAGGTAAAGTTTAGAGCCTTCGAAGTGTACTGAACGGCACTATGCATGCTGGACTGCCGTAGCCCATCTACTAAAGCAAACCGACCTCAATTTGAGATGTAACGTCCCGCTCGTAGCGCAGCTGGTATTGCCACTGGTAGTCGGGCTGGATGAATACCACCTGCCGCAGAAGCAGCATGTCTGGGTCGATGCGAATCCACAGCACAGGCGAGTCAGCACTGTAAAGACATGCAACATTTTTCTTTTTTTTAATTTTGCATAGCTCTACATACTCTGCTTTGAGCTTAAACAGGTTCTGAATCACTTCTCCAAACGTACCGTAAAATCTCAAGCAAGCCTCCCTTCTTTGCTTTACAGTGGAGATAATTGGACAAGATTTGGAGAGGGGCCCTTGCTCGGTCCAGAAAGATAATTCAAGATGGTGGTAGAATAGCTGCCAAGAAGTGCTTTCAACAGAATGCATCACTGTGCACATGCATTTAAGGCCTTACTGAACCAAAGGAAATCCTCACGTGAAATTTTATGTGTTACAAAAAGGCGGGGGAGGGAACGTTTTTCAAATGTTCCGACAATTTGCGATGACTCAGAATGCAACCCCATTGGCCCCACAACTGTAAAAGTATCAGAAAATTGTGCACATAAGGACTCTAATACATTGAGCTCCTCGGAACCGCTGCTGCAGGATTCTGCAGCAGCGGTTTATCGAAGCATATTTCAAGTCTCCCAAAAAGGCAAACGGGGAGCTTGCGTAAGATTTTATGGTAGCATTGAATGGCCTCAGTGTGGGAGTTTTTCTTGCCTCATGAATTTATTACCACAAAAATTTATGAAAATCTGTCAGGAACGATACAGGGGTCGTTGTGCCCTTGAAAGGTGTTCCAAAGAGTGCGATGGAGGCTAAGCACGAAGGGATGACACGGGGTAAAGAAGTATGTCAATACGCGCGATGAAACATAATCGCCGTTTCCTGTTTCAGATCCTGCGTTAGCCGACTATGAAGCGTTGTGGCACCCCAGGGCAAGAAGTACAACCGATCCAAACGCTGTGCTTAATTATGTCCAATATTTGCCAATTACAAGCTATCTGCTGTTCGACATCAAACATCAGGGGCTAGGAGCTCACAGGGGGTAAGCACAGACCTCTTTAACAAAAGTGGGCAACTTAGAAAAAGGTTACTTCCTTCGCGCTCCACTTGTAAACCCCGTCTGCCAGGCACGACTGCAAGATTTGACTGAGGTGTTCACAGGAACGTCTGCCATTCGCAGTACACATGTGTTTTCTCAATAAGCCCGAGGGCTGGCTAGTGAACTCTTCACTAAGCAATGATGTAGAGTTTCGATAGAGGGAAAAGTTGCACGAAACCAACACGGGGAGTTTCGCCCAACAAATCAAAGGTAAGAGGAACAGGTTTTGCGAATGAAAAGAAAAAATTCGGCAAACTGAAAAAAGCGTACTGAACTGAAGTAGAAATCACGTTGATCAGCAGCGCGCATGTCCAAAGTTTGCAATTCAAAAACATAGGTTGCAATGCCGACAGGAAGTGATCTCTCATCGTTCCTGTCCAACCGCGTTTGAGGTCAAAACACCATGTCGGCCTTCAGGTATGAAGTGAAAAAGAGAAGGGGAGGGGCTCTAACGTTATGCCGGGGAATGCATAACACTTCCTGCTGAGCTGCAACTTTGCGACCCCTGTACAGTGTTTTTATCATGGGACAATGAATGTCTCATTGCCAGGAAGTTAGTGTGCTGAAGTGTTGCTTTGTACATATATTCTAGTCAGCCATAATACGTAAAGAGCTATGAGGTATCTATTTATTCCACATTCAATTATGATGCCTTTTCATATTGCATCACATTGCAATTTTACTGCATAAGAAGCAGGAAATGCACAGAAAAAAATTTAATTCATGCCAGTGCTAATTTATTCATTGCAGGGTATGGAAAAGTTTTTAAAACATGCTGCGTGCCACATTTTTGTACCAACACAATAATCATGGAGCTTTTAAGGTGATGACTGCCATGTGTAAGTATGACTACAGGAAAATTAAATCTTAGCAGCTCAATACATTTGGTCAATGTCGTCACAAATATACAAGGGGAAGTGAAATCTTTTTAATGCTCTGCGAATTCCACAATTACTGCATTCTTTGTGTGTGCATGTGTGTGTGTGCAACTGTCTATTCAAACAGAACTTCTGGAACTGCCGCCATTGTTTGACAAATGTAATTAGGAATGTTTTAAATGCAAGATTACTGTAGGCCAACATTACCTTTGCTTCCTAATGGCCATCTAAAAGAGTGAATGACTTTGAGGAATGTTGCCCACCACTGTCTAGAATTAACATGGGCTTTCAGTGTTGATTTACACTCAAACCATAATATAACAAACCAAGATATAACGAAAGATTCGTAATAATGAATTAAATGAAGAAAAGCCTTTCAATAAATACAGTGTTATGAATATATTTTATAATGAATTTCCGGATATAACAAATTTCTTTTCATGTAACATGCAATCTTGTTATGATGAGGTTAGAGTGTATGGGACCTTTACGGACGTCATGCGCTGCAAATGCGTGCAAACACCCAACGCCCGTGGTCGCATCAAGGTTCTAAATGACTCACTCCATTGCAGAGAGATCCATGTCCACCTCTTCACCCGTGCATAAAGGAATCTTCTTCTTCTTGTTCCTGTAGGGAACAAAATGAGCACATAGGGCATGACGAGGGCTCATGGACAAACATGGTAGACATGAAGCTGGATACAGAACTTGAATATTTAGAAATGATTTGATTGATAGTTTCATATAATGGTTATTACAGCAGATTGATTCCTAATCTTGTTACTGACCATCAAACAACAAGATTGACATTTAGGTGCTCATACAGAAACTCTGTTCACAAGAAACTGAATGAAAGAAGGCCATCCCTGAAATATTTTAGACACTCCTGAATATGCAACGAAGTGGCTTCAAGTAGGTATCCAGCAATGTGACACCAAATAACTGGGATAATGACTGCCATCTATTCTCTTATGCATCTTGTCAGTATTTCGAAGGATGAGTGATTCTAGACAATGTCGCGATGACACAAATTGTAGCTAATACGCATGTGCAGGCATTGTTACTGCATTTCAGTAAAGCGTTTGTTGACGAGCTGCCCTTAATGGCAACATGTGTACACGTCATATTAATCCCGTTAATGCACACACCTATTGCACAATTGCTGCAGTATTAGGCTTCTCCGTGAGTATACCGGAGTGTAATTTTTTTAACATTGTTTTTAACTTTTTGATATATTTTATTTGTCATTCTAGTCCTTCTTAACTTTTCTTTGTTTTTTATTTTTTGTTTTATGAGTAAGGAAGAACTGCTACTGTAGACTGACAATTGACTGACACCATTCCCATACTTTCATACCACTATTGCAACAATTTTGTAACACTACCGTAACACTTTCATAATGCTTTCTTTAATTAAGCTTCTCATGCTAAGGCATCAATACTCTCAAATAGGTCAAACGGAACCCCCCAGCAAAGAATTTCAACATTCTATACCCAAAACACGTACTCCATACTGTCTTACTGCTTCTGCGATGTTACGTTAATTTGCCTCTAGTATCTGAGATGTGCAGGCACCGACCTCCTGCTCTTCGAGTGGCAGGTGATGTCGTGCTTGGTGGCGTTCTCTTCAATCTGAAGGTTGTGCTTGAACGTGCCATCCAACTCTTGGATGGTAATGGTTAGTGGGCCCTGCAAGGCGTAATGAGACACGTAGCAGGTGCGTGCGAGCAATAATTTGTTACAACACAGATTGTGACTAAGCTAGCTGGAACATAACTACGAGGAAAAACCTAGAGGCCTAAGCATCACCAGAAGCAGGGGGATCAACAACAAATGCAATACGAATTGTATAGTGTGTACCAGTTGGAAATCGAATCGCAGGAAATACTTCTGAGTAGTCTTCAAGCACTGAATGGCGTTTTTAATGGCTAGTACAAAGTCCTGTTCGCATACTAAATTTAGTATTAAAACAAGTAAAAGAGCATCAGGAACAAATAAACAGCATCTTCATCACAGAATCACTTATAGAGTTCTAACAAACACTGCGTAGCCAGTAAACTATGGCTTCTTGGGCACTGTAGCGTGCTGCACTAAGAGAAAATAGACATTTTATGTTCACACCACCCTCAACGTGATGAAATATTTTGCACCCTTACACCAATTTTGCCTTTGTTTTGGGGCAGTTGACAGTTTCAATTTATTTCAAGCTTCCAGAAAAGTGTTCCTTTTTATGGATAGTAGCCATTTAGTAGGAAGAGCAATTAAAATAGGACACCATTTGGTTTTAAGCTAAACATTTTTTTAATATTCTCACTTCACTTATAAAAATAAATAAGCAATACTGGACAGTACTAGCCTGTTCTGCATCCCTTATCTATGTTGAACAACTGTCGACAGAGTTGTGAGTGCAGAAAGGCAGGAAAGAAACAAGAATAAAGTGTCTTTAAAAGAGTCCACTTTCTTCGTGAAATTTTTGTGCTTTAAGTAAGACTGAACTTAGACACAGTGCTAAGACTACAATATGCTAAAGAAGGTACTTTTTCAGATCCGTGAAAAAAACGTTACTGAGCTCCAAATATTTGACAGTGACAAGGTCACGTATATGTTGCATCCTTCGGGCGTGGCTCATCAGAGCAAAGAAAACAGATCTCGAAGGCCATGCTTTTGCATGCTGCAGTACTAGACGTACACTCAAACCTCGATATAACAAGATATAAATTTTAGAGAAGAAAATGAGAAATAGTCTTTTAATAGATACAGTGTTGGGAATAACCTTTATAATGAATTTTTGGATATTATGAACTTATTTTCTTGTACAACGCGACTTTCTTATAACGACGTTTGAGTGCAACTGCAAATTCTAGAAACAAGTCAGGGACGTCATACTTGGCCCATCAGCGGCAATTGCGTCTCACATTTATTCCCGTATGCCTTAGCTTAGTTATTGATGCCTGAATTAGTTCTTGATGACTAACCCAAAAACCACACTAACAGAATTGATTTATGTAACTGTGTGCCTAAGTAAATATGGTAGGCTTCACACAGTAGGCTTCATTGAAATTCGCACACTTCTCGTCTTTCAGTGCATATTTCATTTTAATTATGCACATTCATCAACAACAGTTCATTACAAGAGTCATCAACAATTATTCACCCTACATTACATTACAAGAGATATTTTTCTTTTATATATTTCTGGCTAGTAAACTGTTTTTTTTTTTGACGCTGACCAGACCAACAAGAACCAATGCAGTCCCTGTTAGCTTTTCACAAGATCCTTTGCATTAAAAAGTTTTTGTATGTCTTATGCACAAAAGCCTACACTCGTTCGTGGACAACTTTTCCTGACACTGAAGGGAAGGCTACACAGCCAAGTCATGCATATCCTTCCGCTAAAGAAAGTAGTTCCACTATTCCATCCATATTTTCTGTGTGCCATATAAAAAATGCTACCTCCTTTTCTAGATGCAGATTTTTGAGACCAAAAACAGCACACACCAGTGAGATATCAGTGTTTTTTTTGCTTTATACGTGGCCACTTTGCATAGAGTGCATGAAAAAGTCAAGCCTTCTACCTGTACCTTAAATACTGGTTGATATGCAACACTGATTGCACGCAGCTGATTTGGTCCCTCTTTTGACAGTAGCGCCAAATGCACACCATGCTAGGCTACTTCGCATGGGAGCGAATGTGTATAAGCGCTGTATATTTAGCATTTCTAATACTGCCAATCAATGTTGTCCCTAAGTATAGCTTGCAACACTATGCATGTGGAAGACCCATCTCTTACCACATATTTCTTGATGCCTAGTGACTGCGTGTCGGTCTGCTTTATTTCGAGCTCCACGGTGTTGCGCTTCCGGTTGAAGACGAACGTGCCATGAAACTTGGCGTGACCACCTTGGCGTCTGTGTCCGACAGCGAAGTCAAGTCAAACCGACTGGACCTATGCATAGTTGAATGTTCCTACAACAATCACCTTGACAGTGAAATGATGGCTGTTAAAAGCAATGAATCCCTTAGGAGCCAGCTATATCAAAGAAGTTGTGGCGCAATACCTGCAGCACAAAGACGTGACCTGCATTACAAGGTATTCAAAACATACCTGCTTTTTTTATGAAGGAAGAAAGGAAAATAGAGGGAAAAGAAAGGCAGGGAGGTGCTTTTTTTTTTTTATGAAAATGTCTGACAGTACGTATGCGCTAACAACAATCAGTTCTCCATTTAGAAACAGAACAGAGATGCTGCTTAAAACATCACAGTAAAGTCAAGCCTTGACAAATTAAATATGAATATACAGAATCTAGGTGACACAAACTCTTGCCATTGACCCAGAGCTAAAAATATATGTCCATATTGAATCTTTATATATAACAGCCATTTTCTCACGTCAAATCTGACTTGTAATGAAGTTCGGCTGCATGCACAAAAGGCGCTTCAAATAAGTCGACAATGTAGTGGGTCAACCAGACACTTGAGATTCATTTGCGAGTGAGTAGATGTGAAGTTATAATTATCCAAGCACGAACAACCAAAAGCCAACTGCATCTGACAGCGTTATGCTGCCTGCCTACTTGCCTCTGCAACTGCATCTAAACGTTGGGTAAATTGAAGCATGCTTAAATTGTGCTGCACATGAGCGACATTGATTTTTAACAAAGGATACACCCACTGCTCCAAGAAGGTCTTGATATCCTTTCCAGTCACTATGAATATTGCCTTCTGGAACTGCAAACATAACAAGGCAACATGCTGATGTAAGAAAATGAACCCATTATTCTTGCTAGTCAAAAAAAGAAAGAAAGAAAAACATCACACGCTGCAAACATAACAACACAACAGAAGTGCAAGATAATAATACAGCGAAACCAATGCACTCATAGCATTGTAAGCTATATTTGTAGACCTCAGATCCCTTCTAACTTTAAAAGTAAACAAATTACACTGCACAGTCATCGCATCCTGACTGCTAATGATGTGCCAATTATTTTTTCTTCTCTTTTTCTCCTTTCTCGGTTTTTGAAAATACTGACGATCTTGAGAGAGTATTATATTTAAAGATGCAATACTGCTCTGTAACATTTACTGAATGAATTTTATTTAGTTGGCCAGCCGATAAAAATTTCACTGCTCTTATGATGGGTAATTAATGGTTGTGTGGTATATATAAAAAATAAACTTAACCGACATAAACTGAACATCTTGGAAGCTTTCAGTTTGATGTTTAGAGGGAGAGTCATGAAGCAATGACTTGGTCTAGATCGATAAACTGTATTCTGAAAACTCCGATGTCGCAAGTTTCCCTATTATATGTTCATTGTTAGCGGAGAAAATCAAGGTTGTAGTAACCGTGTTAAATTTCGCCCCGAAATCTCTGCGCACGACGTAACAAATTTCACAATGTATCTTTTGTATTTCCGCGACATGGGCTCAATGAAATTTGCTGAGAATTTCTATGTTAGGTATACGGCACCTGCAGATGACAACATACGTACTTCATTTTTACTGGTTACAAACTACAGAGGACTCAGTAGGCACCGTCAAAATCTGTGACGCCACGGCGTGTGGTGTTGGAATGTCAAGGTGGCATCTTTGCCCTAATTCTCTTTTTGTGCGTTTTTCTCAATTACCAAGTGTAGTCTAGAGGTAAGAGCGGTGTTTTGGGAACTGTGAAATTGCAATTAACTGATACACAAGAAATAGTTTTTCTCTTTGGCGTGCCTTTAAGGTACTACTGTTACCATTACCTTCAGCTGTTTCAACCTAAAATGTAATAAATGTAGCCACAAAATAAAAACAAACACAAAAGACCATAACCGAACGTGCCACGCAAAGGTGAGTACTCACGCTGTTAGTTGATAGGAGCATGTTGTGCCACATGTTGGAAGTGACTTTCTGCTGAGCTGCAGAACTTGCGAGCGAGAGGAGTTTGTTGAATACCTGCAACGGTAATGACAGGTGCACTGTAAGCCTAAACAGTATGACACTTCACTGAATAATTGTATCACAACTGATACTGTTTTGTTGTACTACATCAATAGAATTATTAGATAAAACGAAGTAAACTTCAAACTTCACTTGCTACACATTTTATTAAAGTGTTTTTAACAGCAGCAACATAATTAATATTGTGAAATCTGACATAATACTCATTACAGCAGAGCAAAGATTTCCACACTCGTGACTCAAAATGGGATTATGAAAAAAACTATGTTGACTTCCCAGCATAGATAACTTGAAATAACCACATTTTGTGGGTTGTGACCTGATGACGTGCACATTTTGAATACATGCCCACATTTCGGTGAGTACCCTGGCTTGGCTTGGTTCGGCTGTAGGCAGCCAGTCTGCGTGCTCATTTATAATAATTGCACTAATTGCAACATCACTAATGACATCCTATTATTACACTTATCAAGATTGAGTTATGCAAAACGAATTTTGGCACGAGAGACTGTTGAGCAGGAAATGTTGATGAGGCCAACATTTTGCCACTGGCGCTAGTCGTCATCCAGGCTATCGGTTTTGACATATCCCGTGAATGTGCGTCAAACTGACTTCCCACAATTCAATAGCCCTGTAAAACACTTTCATGTATGAATCACGTGTAAAGCCACTATGAACAGGAATATTAGTGTTCCTTATCATAGAAATAGCATGCACCAGTAATACCCGTGCCACACGGGCAGAAAAAATGGCATTTACCCCCGAATGCCTTCAGATTTATTGCCATTCGCGGGGTGCCACACGGGCGAACAAAATGGCATTCATCCGAATGCCATTCGAATGCCATTCGCCATCAACTGCCTTCGCCAGAACTCAGTTGACTGAGAAATGCCTACTCTCGACGACACAGCTCGCGAAATGCTATTTGCCTGAAAGTATATAAAAGAAATCATATTGAGCTAAAAATGAAATTTCCCGTCTTTATTTGCACTAAAGTCTTAAAAAGGTGCTTTGAACGTTATACAAAGAAAATAAAGTATTGATAATGAAACGCTTGTCAATTTTAGTGTCTATTTACGCTGTGGATCTGACTAGTGTTGGCTTAGGTTGCTACGGTCGGCTGCAACGTTGTAAAACAAAGCAAGAAACTAAAACTTAGGACAGCGTAATACGCTTATTTCTACATTTGATGATTATTTGATGTGTTTGAAGCTTGTAAGTGCTTCTTAATTTTTTTATTGCTATTCACTCAATGCTCACTTGGAAGGTGCTGTGATCGACATCATCAAGTCAAATGTCATTCGCTTTGGACGTGTAGCAGCGCTGGCGAAACGAATGTCATTCGGGAACTGAAGGCCGTCGCCACCAAATGTCATTTTCTATGCCCGTGTGGCACGGGTATAAGCGTATAAAGCCCGCATCACCAAGGTTTTCACAATTCCTACGCATCCCATGAAGTGAAATTTCAGTGCTCATGCAACTGTTCCAAGACGTTTCATAATTTCACAGGTTTCAAGGCACGAAGCCAGAGTACGGCATTACACAATGCTACGATCAAAGCAGATTTTATGACGTGCTGGCTCTACGACATTCCACAATGCGGCTGTTGGAGTAAGCGCACCAGAAGCAGTCTGCACATTTGTTACCTGCAAAAGCAGCTCCCTTCCGATGCGGTCTTCGAGCATGCGAATGACGAGGTGGGACTTGGCACGCAACATCTCAGCGTACTTTGGTGACATCGTGTGCAAGTTGGTGACTGGAAAGTGAAAGGGCACGTCGCAACCACTCGGGTCCAGTATGATGCCGCCCGCTTCCTGTTCATAGGCTGTCACTTCTTTCAGTTGCTGAGACAAACAAACAGACGACCAAAAGAAGAAAAAGAACATCAACATCACCACTGCTTATTTGCAGGGAAAAAATACAGTATTTTCCTGTGAAAGGCAAAGATTAAAGGCTGGAAGTCTGATGAGCTCTTCACCTCCTATTGACTAACTAATATAGCCTGCATCAGTGCCTTAGTATATAGTACATTTACACATCAGTAACATACATATATACACACCGGTTATGTATCGATTACTATTAGTTACACATATACGCATCAGTTACATACACCCACACACATCGGTACACGCATGATTGTGTACTAGAATGCTTTCATGACCAAAGATATCTTACGCACACAGCTAACCTGCTCAAGAGATAAAATGAATAGGAAGTATTGTGTTACATATGCATACAATTATGTATATTTAAATTATACATCCTAAAGCAATGATTGATCCAAGAGGAGCACGACATTAGATCAGTCCAGATTAGCCTTGCTCATCAGGGGTATTCCAGAACCCCATGAAGGCATGATGAGTGAATGTTAATAGGTTCATTTTGAAACAGACTTCCCGGCAACCATCAGGGCTAGGCAGGGTAGTAGTTGCAGTGCTGACTGTCAAGGGTTTCGGATGCACTTAGAAACACTTGGTGATTATTTACGTGCCCATTTATTTAAAAACAGAGACACAGCATTGTAACTCGATGAGTGGCTGGTGTCAGCGTAGATCCTGATTCAAAGTTTTGATCGTAATCGAGGTTCAATCACAGCAAAAACTGCCCACGTGGCACTGAGTTTAGGCCCCAACTCACCTTGTGAACTGAGAACCTGTACTCATTGTTCCCAAATGCCTTCTTGTTGTACTGGCCGGCAAGGTACGCTGAAATCCCCTTGGGCAGCCATGAGTCGGCCCTGCAGAAAGGACGCTTCAAATCTCAGCAAGAGCCCAGTGGGTGCTATCCCGAACAGTCATCCTTTACAGCATTGGCATTTCTGGCCAATGAGAGGGTACATGACTACCCTTTCAGCCAATCAGAGTAAACAAGGTGATGATGTCGGCAATGCGAAGGAAGTTGATTGTGCACAGAGTAGTACTACAAATGTGCAACATTATAATACCAAGCCAGCAACTAAGAAAGGTGGGCGAATGCAAGAAGATTGCACAATGAAGGATGGAACCTTTCTAGGCTAGCTTCAGCCCTTGAGGCAAATGTAAGAAAGTAACAAAATATTTTATGCGTATGCACTGCCTGCAAGTGGACAGACATTTACAGGAGTGTAGTTGTTGTCTATGGGTGTAGATGCTTCAAAGCTGTAGCTGAAAAAACACAAAGCCACGAAAATTCATGCACAATGCCATTCTGTTCTGCTTCCATTTTTTTGTTCAAAGCACTTGTATGGCGTTTCACTTGAGATCGTCTTGAACTGCTATAGAGGCACGCTTGCAAAACTTACTAGAACTTACACGTTTCAAACCACGCTACGGGGGTTGTTGCCATAACGTTCAAGAAACACCCGCAACAAGAAAGCAACATTCACAGCGTTGTGGCAAAGTCACATCAACAAGCGGTGCACCTAAGGATGCATTTTGGGAATGTAGAGCACTGCACATAATTTGTGCCGAGCCAACACTACCTTCAATGTCGTTCAACTTCAAACTATGCAATAACTAGTGAATAATCAAAATTTCAATTGGTGAACCTTCCAAATTACCTTGTTTCACGCTGAAATTTATCAAGTACATAATTTCTGCCTCTTTCGTAAATCCACCTAACGATGCAGATGAGCGTCTAACCATCTTGGGCAACTTTTTTACTAAATCTGTTCGAACAAAATTAAACAGGTGTAACGTAATGACGACTGACGTGAGGTCTTCAATTAAACACCAACTGCAAGTGAGACACCCGTTAAGTGCCTGCTGTGTGCTCAGGGCCTGTGGCCAGATAGTCGCCTCACTAATTCAGTTTCATTTAGGTAATCTGCGCGAGATGTAGAGTTAGCGCCAATGTTTATATAAACCACTACGTCTGACAAGACTTTAAATTTACCAGCAATTCATGACTATTTAGTTGAACTGCACAGCATGTGTTTTTAGCATGTCCTATATCCAGTCGAAATATCAATTCACGGTTGCCTGCCCAGGAGCAAGAATATTCGGCTTTTGCTTGGGTCACATTGTCAATAAACTTCGACATCAACTGTACAAACTTGCTCAATGCATCCTGCTCAATGCAGGCTGCATTAACAGTCAATACCGCGAGTTAGCAAAGAGCACCGCAATTATTCTGTATCATTTAGCACTTGTAATATGCACGAAATATCAAGTGCTTTGAAACCATGTCAAATGCTCACCATGTGTGCATGGCAATGAAGCAGCCAAAGAATTGCTCAGCCACTGCCTTGGCCATGATCTTGCGCGAAAGATATGCTTCATCAATGATATGCTTCGAATGCAGAAGGTTGACGCTGTTGAAAGGCAAGGGGAAAGCGCGAACCGTAACAATTAAAGAACGAAAAACAGTGGCTAGGCACAGATCTAGTTCCTTACGCTCCAAACTAATGATGGCTGCACAAAAACACAGAACAAATGGGTCACGAGTCAAGAAATCAGGAAGGGGTCAATTCTCAGTTCTCAAACACTTTGAGCGAAACAAATTTGTTATCTAACTAGGAATAGTGGTTTTAAAACTTGCCTCTCAGCAGGAGACTCAATTCGTGAAGGTTCAAGCAACTTAAGACCAGCGACAGTTTTGTTGACATCTTATTTTACACGATGTAAATGTATTTGCTCTTTGTTTTTTTTCATAATGGCATAATAAAGAAATTTAAAAAGTACCAAAGCCATCATTTCTCTTTTGTGAACCACGAGAAAACATTACACGAGTAATTGAACAGAAAATTGGGCTAGTTGGTTTACACTAAGCGTGATCTTAAAACAGCATTGAAAGCATGGAGTTTGTACCTTTTCTACCTTGTTCATTTTTTTCGTTCAGTTCAATTGTGCCACTTAAGGCGACGCCTAGAGCACATGCAAATGCAGCCTTGCGTTTACCTCAGGATGGTCAGTGTTGCGTACGGGTCAGCATCGACATAGGCCTCGGCGACAAACACCTGCTTGTAGCAGGAGTACGGATACCGACTCGACAGGAGTTCCTCATAGAACTCAAAGGCCTGAAAGGGACCAAATTTGTAGAATGATCACACATTACCATATTTACGATGCTACCAGAGTATCTTTTTGTACTTAAAGGTTTCATACCCATGTCACATCGAGACTGGGTAAGAGGTTTAGCTGAAAGAGCAGTGCTGCCTTTTCAGTGCAGCATTTAGTATGGATTGATGCCAGTGAACCGGATGCAGATGTACCACATGTGGCATGATAAAATGCAGCTTCTTCATTAATCCAGAAGAAGCCGGCTTGCCAGCCTGACTACTGCAGCATGTGGATAGCATGAAAAATTGAATGTGTGCGGAGCATGTAAAAAATGTATAGGCTACACAAACCCCCTGATGCACAACTTACAGAATTTTCTTCAATTTACAAAAGTGTTTCTAATTATGAGCCCCTTTACTCCCAAACAATCGCAGCCACACAAGTTGGCGAGCGTTGGTCACAAGGAACCACTATCACACGTGACCAAGACAGAATACATTAGATGACCAAATTACTGACGTGCATGAGTAAAAGAAGAAATATTTTGACTTAGCCTGGAATCCATGTGCCGCATATGTAACTTGAAAAGTGCATTTGAGCACTGATAGCACTGCCTCTGGGATCAGTCCATGCCACAATGTGTCATGACATCACAAATTCCGGTAATGTGTGACGTCAGAATGGCGTTATGCGACACTGAGATAATGCAATTTTCAGTAAGACACACACACGTGTACACTTGAGTATCAATGTGGCTGTTGACCAACTTTTATTGCTTGCGCATTTTCGCATCATTTGTGCTCATGATGCTGCCGACCAGTTCTCACAATCAGGTATCGTCAAATCTACAAAAAATTTCTTGACTAAATGTGTAAACTTAAGGGCTCGTTTGTTCTTTATTAGACACATTATTAATGAGAACTAACAGACAATGAGTGTTCCACACTCGCCCGCAATGTCAACAGGCGGTCCTGATTGGCGCTTCCATGTTTAAATGCACACAGTATATAGTACCCTATAAAGCGGACAGGAGAATGATTTCCACCGCAGCTCAGTGACAGAGCATCAGACATGTTATTCGAAAATAGCATGTGGCAAGTTATCTTTTCATCCACTCATGTTTCCTTTAGTTTGCGTTACAAGTTCTTCTAATAACATCCTCTATACTTCTCTTGGCATCACTGTCTGTTAGTTCTCATCATAGACCAGCGAACTCACTCATGAATCGACTCATCACTCAGGCTCAGATCATGTCGTGAGTCTGAGTCTGAGTGAGTCCGGGTGAGGAATATTTGGGCGAGTTTGAGTTCGTGTTAGTCCGGTTGGAGAAAATTTTAGTGAGCGCGAGTTCAACCCGGAAAAATTTCGATGAGTCCGAGTGAGTCTAAAGCGCAAGATATAGTTCTTAAGTGAGTTCGGCTTATGGTTCTCATTGATATCTTGACTCGGAAGACATACAAGGCCTTCACCTCAGTGAAGCATAGTACTTGCCTCATGAAGGAAGTTGGTGCACTGCTTCAGGAGGGGCAGTAGGTGCGGGAGGCAGAAATGAGTCACCTCGTGCATCTGAGGGTCCACAAAGATCTCGAAGGGCCTTGGGAAAGGGAAACGAAAAGCCGAATGAAACGTCCTGCCAATCACTGATCTTTTCAAAAGAATACAACGGACTCGTACGCTTCCTCACTACAGTAGGTTGCCACCCGATAAAAAGCGTAAGACCCACTGACCAAACTGTGGTGCGCCGGCTTTCCACCCATCAAAAACAGTTGTGCTAACTGGTTTCTGCTTGAACAGTAAGTGCTCTTTTTTGACAAATGTAATTACTGCACATATTAACGTTAAAGTTAAAGGTTAATCTTTACTACCTAAAACATTACATCTGGCTGAACAGCAACATCTACATCACTGGCGAAATTTACCTGAATTTTCAAGTTTCCGGCCTAAAACCAGTGACACAAATGTGTGTCTGCATGCAAATGTCGACCATCTGCAACACTCGACATATGCTTCATGTTATGAAAATGCATAAGCACTATAGGGAGGAGCATTTACGTAGATTCTCTGTGGGAAGGACAGTGGCGCTGTTGGCAGAGCCGACCTTTTTTCAATATTATAACTGACTATAGGCATCAGACACACACTCACTAGTTTTTCTGGAAAATGTACCCAAGTGTCGAAGGAAGATGAGGCAACCAATCGCTTAAACGATTATGGGAATGCCGATTGGCCAGTGAGTGAGCTTACTGGGCTCATGAGAATACTCAAGCACTTCGAATGTTAGAACGAATATTAATGTATTCTAATACACTTCATTTTGAGTTTAAATTACGGGATATTTGAAAGTATTCGAAGTAAACGAATAGGTGGCTACTAAACTGCATGTAACTCCTCTTGTAAAGATGGTTTCACTGTAGCAAAGGAATGTTATACTGTGAACACACCTTTCCACCAAAAATCCACACTCACTTCTGCCCCTGTGCACAAAAGCCGATACCAAAGATGAGGTGAACAACCTCAGAGCCTCACCCTACAGCTAGTGCGATCTTGGGTGCCGAGGTCGGCGTGGTGAGGCTGTAGTGAAACGTCTTCTTTCTCATGTCCGACGTGTAGACAGTTTCTACGAGGTCCCCGCACGACACGGCGATCATGTTGGAGTCCACCGTAAACTCCATCTTCCATGTGCAGGGGTCCGCGTATGAGTCTATGCATGGGAACCAAAGCCTGCAAGCAGCACGATATGTCACGGCTTTTAACCCTTTTGCTACCATAAAAAAAAAGAAAGTTGTACCAAATATACCAAAACATTTTTTGCACTTATTTTGTAGATATTTGTTTCTGGATAAAATGCTACAATTTTTTTATTCCATGGGGGCTCCTTTGTTTTACTAATTGCATAAAAAATAAAACAGGAAGACGGCTTCAGTGCATGGATTTACAATTAAAGATGGCTATCAAATGAATGCCTAGATAAAAATGGTGTAACATGGACAGGTGGGTTCATCTAGCATCAAGAAACACATCCAGATGAGTATAGTTGTTGTTGGTTTCACGAGGGACCAATTTTTGCCAATGAAAAGAACAGTTGTCATGGGTCATTTCTGTGAAAAAACCTTATGACAACTATACTCACCAACTGAAACAAAAGGATTAAGTTTATTGAGACATATTTTCCGACACAATAGTCATCCGGGAAAAAAATCCATGACTTCCAGATAGATAAATTCAGTTTTGTATTGCAGACACTCGCAAGCATGCACAGAGCAACAGCATCTGACTGCTCCCCCATGTACGCACAACATGAGGGAAGATCGGCAGTTGTTGCTAAGGGAACTCACCTTTGTTCTGCACCCTAATTCTTACTGTCTGTCCCCCAAACCAAATGACTTTTGCAATATAGTACTGTCTGTCCCATTGCCATCATTCCGAGTACAATGCTTTATAAAAAGAATTTACCTGTCTAAAAGAGACTGTTGTCAGTTGTTAAATCTCTCTGATCATGCTTTCCCATTCTGCATTTCCCCAAGAGAAACGTTCTGGCGGAGTTCTAGCATAACATTCAGTGACAAGAAGTAAAAAACCTACCTTGAAGAGTTCTCATGGCCGTAGGTGAAGACGTGAACGCCACGCTGTAAGAAACGTCACAAGAACGTGTGGAAATTTCGATAAAGTTACTGTTCTCCATCACTCGGGTCAAAGTGTAGCAGAAAGCGTACAGGTAAAGCTTACGTGTATATGCAAACTGATACATTCATATTTCATTGATCCCCCTTAAAATATGTGTCCCGTTTCATATACCAGCCAATAAACTATTGTTGATATGCCACCCCCTACAGTGCCCTTGCAAGCATGCTCCAGAAATTCTGCGACAACATTGCTATTTACATGCATAGCTGTCACGAGTCTAGTGGTCTTTCATGTGTCCATTTTTTAGCACTAAAATCGAGATGTCGTCAAGTGTTCACCAGCTTGCCCAGCTGTAACAAGGTCTTCAGTTCAGTAGCTATGGCATTTTTTTGCTGGGTGAGAAGTTCAATTTCTGGTTGCACAAAGCTTCTTTCCGTCATTAAGCTTTATGTTGCTTTAGGAGATGACATCTATTAATATGACCTGATCTTACAGGGGGGCAAGTGATCACAGCCTACTGTGCTGCTACACACTCAAACTTCGTCATAACAAAGTTGCATCTTACACAAAAATAAGTTCATTATATCCGAAAATTTGTTATAAAGGTATATTATTAACACTACGACTACTAAGAGACTATTTTTTATATTACTTTGTTATAACCAATATTTTGTTATATCCAGGTTCATTATACCCAGATTTGAGTGTACAAGACCCGCGCTTCCTTACAAATCAAGAACTCGTTCATGCTGGTGATTGACAGGTATTCTGTGGCTGATATGATTGTGAATCACGACTGGGAAGCTAGTCACAATAATCAATGAGGGCCTGTATAACTGCAATTTTACATTGAGCGACATCCTACGAACAGATTGGCAAGCACACTCCAGCCCAACTATAAGTGGGTTTGTGCAGGTGTTGTATAAACATATGCCCACTCATTCTCACAATAAAAAAAAAATTGACCTCTTTCCGTGTCAGTGTCTCTTTTAAAAGCTATGTTGTGCAACATGCAGGCACAAAATGCAGTGTAGTTCTGAGTTGAATGTTTGTAGGTGATTGTTATGTTACAATGTGCACAGCGACATTCAAACGTAACTCTGTTCTTTCAAAAGGATAAACCATGCCTAAAAAAGCAAAAACTCTATACTGTAGAAAAGTGCAGCCGGCAGAAGTGCACACTTCACAAGCACGGAACTATTTTTTTCACTAGGGAACGAGAGAGGACCATTGCTGACATTTGATAAATACTAATACTGACAGTTCGAAATTTTCTAAAAAAGCTATTTAACTTTTGGTCAGAATCGTAGGCACAAACATTAAAATGGTATTTAAAAGAAGCATGGTTACCTCCGCAAGAGATCCTTCACATTCAGGTACTACGAAATGTATGCCGCCCTGTGGCTTCTCCAAGGAGAATTCGACGCTGACTCGAAAGGCTTTGCCCTCTGCAGAGATGATATAGAGTATTATCACACCTCGCACACAATATAAGGGCCACGACATATGTTCCAAAATTAAAGCACTTACCTTGGATGAGGTGGGAGGCTTCCGAGGGTATTCTCACCGAGATTTCGCCGTTTCCATAGCCCGGGTCGACAGATTTCACTGCTGCCATGTGGGCAGCCGAGAAGGTGTCGATGTTCCTCCTGTTCCACAGAATCACAACGAAAACGTCGTTGGACTAACTCGAGCGAATGCACGGCAACGCGAAATTAGCAACGCAAGATGTTCAAGGCATACATCTACACGCTCACCCGTGCTCAATTCACAGGCTTAAGTGATGAAATGTGCGAATATAAATCTGTGTGGGTATTGGCAAATCTAAGCATGGTGGTCATGAAAGTAAATGATTGTAAGTAAATATCAATAGGCATTAGAAAGAACTTGTGCGAGGGCTGTAGAGTGCTCAAACTGAGAAAGTGTTGGTAATAGAGATTCTTAATAGTTTTGCAGTGCAAGCACATCAGTGCTGAGAGGGGACACAATGAAAAAAATAAGGCACATGAGCACTGAGCATGTTCCTTCTTGCCTTCTTTTATTCGCTGAGTCATCTTTTTTTTTCTTGATTTTTTTTCAATGCATTAGTAATAGCATAAGAACGAGTGTACAGTTAATCTTCCACAGAAGACGGGAGCTCGAATACTGAGGCCACACGGTCAGTTATTATCAGGATCAGAACTAACCCAGATCAGACTGGTTGATAGTGATCAACAATGGCCACAGCCACATAGTTCAAACTAGTCCGGTGTCAATTTGGCACAGATGTTGACCAGATCACGATAGACTTGATCACGAATTGAAACTTATTCCAATTAAAAGTGGCCCTGCAGCAACAAATGATCCAGATCGTGCTTAATCCATATCAGCCCTAATCATGATCATTGGTGCTCGTCTGACCCAGCTACACAGTAACATTGGTAAACGTTTGTTGATTCATATACACTGTTTCTACACGAAAGGGGACATATACACACAATTTGTTTTCTCCAGGGCATATGTCCAGCGTGGGGTCGTTGTACTGGAATGCACACTCGAACTGGTCGTTGATGCGGATCCGGTAGACACGTGCGTCGCAGTTAAGGTCAGCAAAGAGTTCCTATTTCAAGTTTGAATGAAATGTGCTATCTACAAGCACTACATCAACATACAACACTGCATATGCCATGTATGAAGCTTGGCACTTTCAACAAGTAAAGTTAAACAGCTGTGGTCGGAATGTAAGGACTGTGTAAAAACTAACAAAAATTGCCGAGGTTTTAAGTCCCAGAACGACAGTTTGTTTATGGGAGATGCCGTAGTGAAGGGTTGAGAAAATTTCAACGACCTGGGGTTCTCTAACGTGCAACTTAGCAAGTACTTGGGCCTCTGGCCTTTCGCCTCCATCGAAATGCTGCCGCCACGGCCAGGATTCGATCTTGGGACGTTCGCGTCTGCAGTAAACCCCCTTAACTATAAGCCCAATGTGGCAAGTCGTTTTAAAACCTGAACAGCGAGATCGGGAAAACAGCAGTTGAAGAGGGTTGGTGTACAGATATGAGAGCTGCGTGGTCAATGTAAAAAATTTGCATTCAATTTTTATTCGGCGTGTTCCCTTTCAGCAAAAAGTAAACAGTTTTCCACCACTTCAGTTCTACAAAGGATAAGACATCAAGGAATGACAGGACATGAACGAAATCAATCCACCAACAGCGAAGGATATGACTCTGCTTGCAGTTGATTCTGATCCATCTTAGTTCGGACTTGGTCGGGAACAGGGTCAACTCGACGAAACCCTGCGAAAGCAACGAAACAAGATGACATGCTGCGTTATAGACAAGGTTTACACATTCTTTTTGTCGACTACGACCACCGATGAAGTGGCGAAATATAGGTATTTTAGTCGCAGCCTGTTTCAGAAAGGTGCTATCGGGACGCTTTGCCGAAGGTGACGCCTTCAAAACTAGTTTCCGATTTGTGACAACTACGGATAACTTTGTCCACACAATACAGAGCGTACCAAGAAACGTGTGTTAACATACCGCTTCAAAAATTACTCATCGGTGCGACAAAACTACTTGTAGAGCATGCACTAAAACAGAGCAATGTCAAGTTTCGCTTACGATCAGCGATTGACGCTGGAAGTTTATGCTTGTGATGCAGAGCACCTGGTGGGACGTGAACACAGAAAGGATAAATGCGTCATTACACGTGAGCAAACACATAGATCGCGGATAGGCAGTGGAACACAAGCTTTCCGCGATTTCGAAATGCCGGAGACCCGGCTGACTGTACGCAAAGAAGGTACTCATAATTTGTAAAGTCGCTGATGTTCGTGGGGTTTGTCGAGCTTCTTCATTTTGGGAGGCGTCATGGTGAGTTAAATGATCGCTGCAACGCTGGTCGGTTATGGCTACGCAGAGCCACGGTTGAAATACGCGAGAAAATTCGACATTGCTGCCAGTCCGCTACTGCACGCACTGCACCACAACGCTGCCATCTTAGAAAAACGCGTGATGTTTACACCGATCCGAAGAACCACACGCGTCGAGCACGACATCCTTCTCGGGCATAAATTCTTTTTCCGCGCGTGAATCCGTACAAGACTTTATGAAAAAAAAAAAAAAGGCTGCAGCAAGGCAAACTTTGTTGTTAATTATAGCTCGAATGTTTATCTAAACATTGAAGCCATACAAAGACAAGGAACACAAGCTTCAATCTCGTTGTGTGCAAAAGTTGGACATGACATCCACGAGATGACGGCTTGACGGTTCCACGAATGAACTGTCGGTGCGAGCTAGAATGTAGGCATTCAATAAAAATCTTGTATAGGTAAACACTGCATGTAGTGTTTTCTTTTTTATTGGTACACAATGTCCCAATTATCGATTCCTTAGAGCTCCTGAAGAATAAGAACAGTGTGCACTCTCAGGGGCGGGCAGTTTAAACATCACAGCCTGCCATCATTTTTTTGAGATTGCAGTGTACCGAAAACGGTAGACGTTTTAACTGTTACCAACCTTAGTTTAGGCGGGCCTAACATTCGTTAACAACGAGAAGATGTACTATCAATCGCTGCTGCTATGTGAGAGAAGAAAACGTGTCATTTTTCGAAGACGGCGTTTTTTTTTTTTTTTTTAGCACGCGCCGTGCATGGCATCGTCACACCACGCGCGTGCTTGAGGCTGGCATCCCGGCGCTGATTCTTCACCGATCCGAAGGATCGGTGAAGATGATCCTTCGGAGGGATTACATTAGGTTATAGCCACAGGGAGGTTTTGTCTGCTGTGTGCGAGTACATAAGGGCAACAAAGAGATTACCCTGTTAGCCTATTGTTATTATTTACGACTACGAGACTACCTGAATGCTTGACTGAACACACTTGATGATCCTGCCGCCCGGTTCTTGGCCGATCCCCCTTTGTGGGCGAGTGTCAGCAAATCCGAAGGTCCATCATCATCATCATCATCATCATCATCATCATCATCATCATCATCATCATCATCATCATCTTCACCGTCGTTGGAAGCCATCTTACGGGGTGAACGGTCGGCTTTTAACTTGATCCAGCGTCAAGATACGAAACTCGTCAATCGGTAAGCTGTCGTTTTCGACGATATCGTCGACGTACGCATGGACACGACGTTGCGACCGCGGAAGATTGAGCTGTTTGTAGCGCGATCGAACGTGTGATGCCCACTCAAGGACAAGGTGCTCAGATCGCAAGGACAAGAGCCTCTTGGCCTTTCGAGGACTTTCAGCACGTGGACTAAGCCCTTTCAGCCTTTCTCTCAGATCTGCATGTCTTGATGACTTGCATACATTTGGTCAGGCTAGATATTTACGAGGTGAACTCGGGCAGGGGTGATGCTCGTTTTAGATACCGTACACACGACTGCCAAAACGATTTTCTGACTTCGTGTTCATTGCGTTTCACCTTGAAATGCCAACAGCAACAAAAGATCATGAACATCAATCATCAACGTGGTGTAGGATCGTAGCGAGAAGGGTCTTTGCCTGCAAGAAGCATGACTTGTATTCACAAAATAGCGACTAAGCTTTTTTTTTCTTCCACATTTTGCCTTCAATATTTTTTTCAATGTCTTTTAGTGAACCATGTAAACAGAACTGAGGTCTACTGGTGTTTGTACGGCACCGAACACATGACCATGCACCGTACGTTCCACAGAAGACTTGTTATGTCACATAACTTTCGTTTTTGAGGGGGTAGTGAAGGAGAGTGAAGGTGTGATTTCTGGTTATCTCTGTTCGGGCATATCTGTATCTGTGCACGTATACTACACAGAAAAAAAAATTTGAGGACGTAAAAATTGACCCTCCCCTCCCCGTCCTATGCTACTGCGTTGCTCTTAGTGCCTGCCCTTCAGTGTTTCCGCTCTTTAACCATGTAAATAACTTGGTATGAATTATTTACCGCAATTTACGTCGAATTAATGAAATACTCATCGTCAGAGATTTTTTTTTTCGAAAATGCCGTGATGTATAGGAGGCTTTTTGTACGACTCCCCAACTCGTAGAACGTGTTAGTGAAGCTGTCTGTTTTACGGGCCTGAAATAACGCTGTATTTTAATTTTCTAACGCCGTCATAACGTTTCCATTGGAACGCCCAACAAAGTGGAAGTTCGCTTGCATATGACCCAATACGTGATGCCTCGTTCTTTGTCTGTGCAGGGCAGGCCCATGGTGCCGCTACGATTTGGATTTCTTCGAAGATGACAGTTATCTCGATTTTCCTGGGGATGAGTTTCACCAACCTATAGAGTGATAGTTTGCACGTGACGTAACGGACATTCCGGCACTCTTACAGGGCTGCTTTGGTGACGTCAAAGCCGCATAATGACGCGGTGATGGATCTGTTGCGATAACCATGTCACTGGAGCATTACTGGCGTCTGATAACAAAAGAGCCTGCTTGCGATATACTGATGTTTGCGATATACTGATGCTTGCGATATACTGTGTTGTCACGTTAACGTGACATCACAAACTTCGCGTCTCACCACGTTGGTGCTCTAACGTGACGATTTCAGTGATGTCTGTGCGATAAAAACTTTTGTTTTATCTTCCAGGTGGCGGCTGGCGAAGAAGGGGGGGGGGATTCTCAGAAGCGTGCTGAGAAGAAAGAAGCTCCCGGAAAGTTAACGTGACCACACCGGAGGCATGGAAGGGTTGACCGCCAACCTCTCGCACTCTCCACGGACTGGCTTTTTTGTATCGCGCGTTGGAGTGCTTAGATTGTGGCGCGTGTGATAATGCCGTATATTGACTATTGTGTGCCCATTCAGAGTTATATTTTGTGAATGCTGTAACGAACCTTAGTGCAGTGCTCTTATCTGTGTGTGTTGCAATTGCTCTCTTTCTCTCGACGTCTTCGCATAACGCACATTCGAGCAAACTAATTTGAGACTATTAGAAGTTTTGTACTATATCTGCATTGTATTGCCATCCACTGGAAGCGTTCATTATCCTACTCATTTGCTAGTGCGCTTAGTAAGATTACTCGCTCTCATATCAACACGCCACATGCCAACTCTGAAACTACCTTACACCTCTCCACAATATAGAAATGCATTACCCCATCCATTCATTGCTACATGTGCTAGCGGACTCACTGACGTCACTCAGCGCTCGCACATTCACTAAGACGGACTCCTTCATTGTGAGGGTGTAAACCCTCACATTGCAACTCGACACTCGCACCACGTAAGAGCTCACTTACCATTTCACTAACTAAGCGCTCGCTCACTCTTTCACTTGCTCGCTCACTGATACTAATTCACTAACAAAGCACTGATTCACCCAGTTACCCATATGCTTACTAGGCACTCACTCATTTACCTGTTGTCTAAAA
This sequence comes from Rhipicephalus microplus, assembly GCF_043290135.1. Classification (NCBI taxonomy): domain Eukaryota; kingdom Metazoa; phylum Arthropoda; class Arachnida; order Ixodida; family Ixodidae; genus Rhipicephalus; species Rhipicephalus microplus. The sequence continues at coordinate 31,591,899 of NC_134708.1, read as the reverse complement.
GCACTCACTCATTCCCTCGCTCACTTACCTGTTCACTAACAAAGCGTTGATTCATCCATTCGCTTACTAAGCACTCGCTCACTCACTTGTTCATTAATTAATTCATTCCATAACTAGGCCCTCGCACTCACTCGCACACTGATTCCCCAACTGAGCACCCGTCTCATTCACTTCACCTACTGATTCCCTAACTAAGCATAACTAAGCACTCACTCTTCTCTCTCCTTGTGTCGGTACAGCCGGGTACACACGTCCCTACTTCTCGCCGAGCGAGTCCCTCGAGTTCCTGACCAGCCCTGTTGACTACCCCTTGCCCCCGTACGAGGATGTGATGCGGGCGGTAGCGCAGGGGACTCCCACACCGTACGCAACCCACGGTCCCGACCAGCTGCGTTGCCAGCAGTGCAGTCAGGTGTGTTGTGCTGTACTTGTTGAACGTAACTTTAGCGGTCCAGATGTAAGTGTACTAGTAAAGAGCTGGAAGGAAAGGGGAAAAAAAACGCCAGGCCCGCGTGGAAGGCGCAGCACAGTCACAGCGAAATGTAGAAGAGCGGCCTTTCAGAGCCTTTCAAAACACTCGCTGGGTAAATGCTCCAAGCACACTTGCTGGGTACCCACAACGCCATAATTAATCATGATTTTCGTGTAGCAGGCCGGCATTCACTATGCTATCCTTCGTTATGCTTCAGAGAAGCGTGGTATGCGCTACACACTTGCGAGAAATTTTGTGCGAAATTTTCTGCAGGGGCTGAGAATGATAAATAGTTATGCCTGAAGTGTGTATGTGCCACAGTTAATAGGGGAACAAGAACAAGCTTTTGTAATGGGTTGGGGCATGTGATGCAGGGTTCTTGTTGCTGATTTGTTTTTCTCCCGGGCTGAGCCTCAGAGAGTTTTGTTAATAAGGACAAAGCCGTTCGGTTTCCAAGAAACACACAAAAAGTTTAATTGAAAAGTAAAAAGGCAAAGATTCCTCACAAAACAAAACACTTAATAAACAGTTGACTGGACATGACGAAACACATCTGTAAACACCCAACAAGAACGTTCAAAGTCAGTAACTAAACCTAACGTTCGAAAGGGGCTGAGTGATGGGAGTAGCGCAAGATATCTGTTCGGTCTCACCCACACGTTGAATTCCGCCGACGATGAGCAAAACGGAACGCGGTGATTCCGGCTTCAGGACGCGGGCAGGACGGGGATGAAAGAACGCTGGCTGCTGACGACACGTCGAGAAACCAGGCCGGAACGTGGTGGCTCTGGCTTTAGGAGTGTGGACCCGTCTGTGACGAGAGAACGCAGGCTGGTGGTGACGCGTCAGAGAACCAGGGTCGACCTAGTCAAGCAGCTGGGCGCACAGCTCGGGCCCGGAGCCCGACGGCTGTAGCTCGCCTGCCGGAACCAAAGTCCGCAGGCCCTGGAAAGGAGTTCAGGACCGGATGGCCACGGTCCTTTGGAGCGGGAACACGACGGCAGGAGGCCCCGGCCGGTTGAAGACCTGCAGGCTCGGGTCCTACGCCCGACGGCCCATCTTCAGCGCCCGGTCCGGTGACGACCTTCCGCTTGCACCGTCTTCTTCGAACTCCCCTTGCTCTGGTCTCCCCAGGCTCCTGCTTCAGCTCTGGCCCACTTGTCTCGTTCTCATTGGAGATACTACTGTTTCGTGGTGTCAAGCCATTGGGCCTTGAAATCTCCGTGTTCGCTGCCCATTGGATGTTTTACCTTTTGTTTACTTCACGTCCTGCCACGCATCCTCGTGCTTGACGCTCTTTAACGTCGTCATTCTTGTTTAAGCAGCACCGCACGTGCACTCTGGTATTTCTCCTTTTGTTTTTTTTTTCCGTGACGCGCACTTTTCGAAGGCGCGCACTTTGAACGCGCACCACACATCACATACGCCCCCCTTTTATTCAAGTTTTTTTTTTTTTTAGAAAAAAAAAACTGCCGATGAGTGCGCGTTCTGCACTACGTCACAATTAAACCACATATTTGCACCACGCAGTTCAACACATCACCGGGCTACAGTTCGCTACATCGTCCAAATGTCCACACTTAAACTTTAGATTCACCCAATTGCATTTAAAAGTTCTGAAACCCGGAATAAACCTTTTTACTACAAAATCGACTATGGACAAAGCTACTTGTGTCCGCATCTAAAAGTCGAAGTCCAGAAAGAGCTACCGGTTTTCTAACCCTACACTCAGGTTATCGCGTCGTCCCAAACCAGACGCACTGCCCTTCTCGCACGTTTCGAAAGTAACTGTGGCAAACATGCTTTTATGCACTTTCGCTGAAACGCGTGTCTGCGCCCCCGCCGGCCACATGAACGCTTACCGGTCACAGAGGAACAGGGCGCGGTCTCGAGCCGTCGGCGTCGACACGAAACGCACTGAGACACGAATGTCCAAATGCCACAATCTCTCACACAAATGCTTTCTTTTAGTTCACCATCTAATGAACACAAGCTCGGGGTGCCCTCAGCAAGCCCAAACGCTCCGACAAGCGTGTGAGGTTCCTGGATTCTTGAGAAGGGATGCCGTTGTGCTCGGTCATTATACAGCTCATCTTGAGTGGACTTAATTATAGGTTCAAAACCAATCACGTTCTCAGGTTCAAGACCCTGTCTGGCATTCTCCATACCTACTATCGAGCCCACCTCCGATTCGATACTGTTTATTTTGAAGAGTGCTTCAGCACTCCCATCGTGTTTTCTCGGACAAATAGCAGTTACGCTATCCTGTGAACTAGAATCCCCTCTCTCTCTGAGTGAGATATACGTATGGTCTAGGACCATTGACGTGGTGCCTGCTGCTACCTCTGTCGGTACAAAACAATCAGTGGCCACTATATCAGAGCCTTCATGGCATTCGCTGCCATCTTCCCAATGACGTTCTAGCGCTCCTTCCATGGAGCTATTGAGAGGTAGCCCTACCCCTTCCCGAAATGTGCTCGGCCTTTGAGACGTTCTGATACACACCTCATTCTGAATGGAACTTCTTTGTTCCCTGCTATCGAAGCTTTGCTCCACCACATTTTCCACAGCTTCTAGGTCGCCCATATCCAGGCGCTCTTCTTCATAGGTGCTTGGCCTCTCAGAGGTCCCCAAGCAGCTAACGGAAGTAATATGTTCCCAGCCAGAGAAGCTTTCCGTCGCTTCAACAAACTCCTCATGACTCCTGCCTTCTTGGCTGTCCACCTCTCTGCCTTCCTCTATCTGAGCTTCTCGCTCCGAAGTAAGACTGTCGCGAGGTTCGAGGCCAACCTTGCAGGAATCGACTTCCCTCCAGCAAACGCTGCTATCGGAGCAAACATTCACCGCTTGCTCGACCTTCTGCATCGCCAGCTGCCCCCTTTTCGCCATCGCAAGCTCGAGTCGCCGCTCGAAGTCCACCCTCTCTAATTGGAGCTGCTGCTTCAGTATGCGTGTCTGACGCTCTAGCAACACTTTATTTTCACGCGTTACGCGCTCTAGCTCCTCCTTCTTAGCTCTAAGCACCAATTCAAGCTTTTCCTTCGCCGCCTTTCGTTCTGCAGCCCGTTGCTCACGCTTCCTCTCCATCCGCTCCTCGTACCATACTCTAAACTCCGCTCCCGTCAATCCCATTTTATCCGCCAACTCAATTAACTCCCACGTGTTCGTCATCGTGTTAACCGCGTCAAAAAAATCTACTGGAAAAACAAACGACTTTGTCCTGTCGCTGCGGACGCCAATTTGTGATGCAGGGTTCTTGTTGCTGATTTGTTTTTCTCCCGGGCTGAGCCTCAGAGAGTTTTGTTAATAAGGACAAAGCCGTTCGGTTTCCAAGAAACACACAAAAAGTTTAATTGAAAAGTAAAAAGGCAAAGATTCCTCACAAAACAAAACACTTAATAAACAGTTGACTGGACATGACGAAACACATCTGTAAACACCCAACAAGAACGTTCAAAGTCAGTAACTAAACCTAACGTTCGAAAGGGGCTGAGTGATGGGAGTAGCGCAAGATATCTGTTCGGTCTCACCCACACGTTGAATTCCGCCGACGATGAGCAAAACGGAACGCGGTGATTCCGGCTTCAGGACGCGGGCAGGACGGGGATGAAAGAACGCTGGCTGCTGACGACACGTCGAGAAACCAGGCCGGAACGTGGTGGCTCTGGCTTTAGGAGTGTGGACCCGTCTGTGACGAGAGAACGCAGGCTGGTGGTGACGCGTCAGAGAACCAGGGTCGACCTAGTCAAGCAGCTGGGCGCACAGCTCGGGCCCGGAGCCCGACGGCTGTAGCTCGCCTGCCGGAACCAAAGTCCGCAGGCCCTGGAAAGGAGTTCAGGACCGGATGGCCACGGTCCTTTGGAGCGGGAACACGACGGCAGGAGGCCCCGGCCGGTTGAAGACCTGCAGGCTCGGGTCCTACGCCCGACGGCCCATCTTCAGCGCCCGGTCCGGTGACGACCTTCCGCTTGCACCGTCTTCTTCGAACTCCCCTTGCTCTGGTCTCCCCAGGCTCCTGCTTCAGCTCTGGCCCACTTGTCTCGTTCTCATTGGAGATACTACTGTTTCGTGGTGTCAAGCCATTGGGCCTTGAAATCTCCGTGTTCGCTGCCCATTGGATGTTTTACCTTTTGTTTACTTCACGTCCTGCCACGCATCCTCGTGCTTGACGCTCTTTAACGTCGTCATTCTTGTTTAAGCAGCACCGCACGTGCACTCTGGTATTTCTCCTTTTGTTTTTTTTTTCCGTGACGCGCACTTTTCGAAGGCGCGCACTTTGAACGCGCACCACACATCACAGGGCATTAGACGGCCCACTCGTTATGCCATTCGCACTGTGCGACGACTGGTTGTTCTTTCGCTGTTTTAAAACACTTTCCGACATCAAGCCTGCCTAAGGCAAGTTCGCCAACAAGTCCCAAGCACCGGCGTGGCTCAGTGGTAGAAAACTGGGCTGGCACCCAGTGGACCTGGGTTCGGGATCCACTGTGTCGTTGGTGCTAGTTTTTTTTTTTCTCTAATTTCGCGCGATGTGGTTACGGACACCAGCGGTGGCGGCCGACAACTGCACGTGACCTGAGTTGTGGTCTCAACAGCTTTCGCTGTAAAAGGAGCTAATATCTGTCTGCCTAGTTGGCGACACGGCTAAGGTCCTTGTAGGGGAGGTGCCAAGGGGATAAAAATAACGGTATATAGAAAGAGAAAGAAGTAGAAGACGGAGCACTCGTCATACATTGGTGAAGAAAGAAGAGAGAAGAAATAGCAAATATGGTGGATACGATCGAATAAATTCCAGGACGGGGTACCGATCAGCGAGAGCTACAGGGCGTCAGAAGATCGTGGATGGCGGGCCGATAGGCGAGAGCTACGATGGCATCAGAGATCGCGGGTGACACAACCCTTTTCCAAGAAAGCTACCACTCCCTCATCTACTGGCATTAAGAGTCTGAGACCGTAAGACTACGCCCCACCTCGGCAGGGACCACGGCGTCGAGGGAAGAGCGGTGCGTCGCTCCGTGGCAGTTGTGTTTGTGAAGGTGGCGTATGATTACGTCGACAGGGTGGAATGGCCTGTGCATACCTGTGCGTTTTGAGAGACGTCATGTAAAGAGAGCACATGCGTCGTACACACTGCGGTGTTTCTCATTCTCTCTTTGTCCTGTCAATGAGAATATCTGTTTTTTTTTTCAGTTCTAAGCCCACTATACAACGAAACTAACGAGGCGCAGAAAAAATTTCGTTGAAGCGAGAGTTTAGTTGTTGTGAAATTAAAAAAAAAAATATGGAGCTCACCTCAGCTAGCCCCACCGCGGAGGTCTAGTGGTTAAGGTACTCGGCTGCTGCCACCCGCAGGTCGCGGGCTCGAATCCTAGCTGCGGCGGCTGCATTTTCGATGGAGGCGTAAATGCTGTAGGCTCGTGCGCACACATTTGGGTGCACGTTGAAGAACCCCAGGTGGTCGAAATTACCAGAGCCCTCCACTACGGCGTCTCTCATAATCATACGGTAATTTTGGGACGTTAAACCCCACATATGAATCAACCAATAACCTCGGCTAGCGAAAAAAAAAGTAACCATTATTCCCAAAAATTGAAAAGCCTATAGCATGCCTCATTCTCTTCCCCAAAAGCGTCATGACGCAATCATCACACATGCATAGCGACACCATGTCGAAAAACACGTTGAAACAACGGACACACCACCTTTTGTTAGTGAACATATCGGTTGCACGCTAACGCCAGCAGCTGTCCGCCATCAAGAGATATTAGACAATGCCAAGATGGACGCATGGTATCGCGGAGCGGTGACTTATGTCTTATTCTACGTGATTCTCATCATCCACTAGTCGTGTATACTTGATTTTGTTGATAACACGGACTAACAGCCGCTCTGACCAGTGACCTCACTGTCCAAGCGCGAAAAGAAACAAAAGCGTTGGTATTGAAAAAGGCATTGCTCCACGATTGCACTATGCAGTACACCATACTTGCACCCAGCAGCATGTGTGTACGAAACTCGGTGAATTGAGCGACTGAGCTTCAGCTTCGGACTGTCTGCGGCTGAGAAGTATTCAGAAGCAAGCCCGATTTTAGTGCACTGTACCGGTGGGAAAAGTCGGGCTAGTGTGACCTAGTTATACCCTAGTAGGGCAGTCTCATTGCCATCGCTATTGAGTGATGGCGGCCTCCATGCTTAGTAAACAGCTGCTGTCACGGAGGAAGGAAAAGGTGACTGCTGTAGAGTGCACCCCAGCTATACTCTATAGCTGCGGTTTCTGGTGGTGCCAATGAGCATCTTAGACTTTTGAGACGTATTTTCGTGATATGAAAATACATCAAAATGTTCAAGAATGTGTTTACTTCACAGAATTAAATACCCGAGTCGGGAATTGCGTCATCAAATTTCGTTGAAGCGGAATGGCAGAAGAAATTTTTTCGTTATTGCGAGAATATTTATGCATTGACTCCTATATATGAACTGCTGGTGGAGAACCGAGAATTCTTTTGTTGCAGCGGAAATTTTGCTGAAGCGGCGTTCATCGTAGCGGGACTCGACTGTTGTGTTTTTTTCAATCGTTCACAAGGTGTTCCAGTGCCGCCAGGACCTGTCGGCGCACCTGTGCTCGGAGCACCCCGCGCCCAGCAGCGCTGGCGGCAGCGGCGGGCGTCACTACGAGTGCAGCTTCTGTGGAGCCACGTTCGCTCAGCGGGGCCAACTGAGCAAGCACCGTCTCATCCACACGGGCGAGCGACCGTACGCCTGTCACATCTGCCAGCGCCGATTCACGCAGAAGACGCACATGGTCGAGCACGTTCGCATCCACACCGGGGAGCGACCGTACAGGTGGGTTTGTTAACATTGGGCAGTTATAGTTTACCGTTAGCGTGATAGCGGAGGTTAAGGGAATGACGTTACCATGCAGCAAACATTCGTTGCTCACAGCGTCTTATAGTTCAGTGGGATAGCATTTACGTGGTGTACGTGTCCTAGCTGGGATGGTGACGCCACCTATCAGAGGGTTGAGAAGTAAGAACAGTGAAAAGGAAAAGAAAACGAGAATGTCTGCCTGTGTCACCACACGAAGCATTGTTACAAGTTTATTTTAGTAATAATAAAAGTAAATACATATGAACCACGCAATAAACACGAAAACATTTATGTTGCCGATTTGTTTATATCGATCTTGTAGTTAGGCCTAGACACGTTCGAAATGACTAGCTATCTCAAAAACTACGCCAACTTATCTGCAATACTCGGTCGTTGAAGCTAATTGAAGGCAAGCGAAGCCTAAAACAGTCGTTTGCGGCGAACAAAGTGAATCTTTCAGCAACTACGTCAAAATCACTTCGAAGCGGGCGTCCGAGAGCACTGCCATGTTTTACGTACACTACGTACTCCTACGGGGGGGGGGGGGCAAAATTTAACAGCGCCCCTCCTTCCCTGCCTCTCTCCTTACCCTGGTTGGTCGAGGCCCAAAGTAAATAACCTTCGCAGTGAATGCGAAAAAGAAAGAAGAAAACGAAGCGACATCCTTTTCACAACGACCTGTCATTGGTCCACGGCCTTTTAGGGATAAAGGTGATAAAGCATTTTTTCAAGAAACATCACACGATTGCCATTATCGTAACAAATCTGTGTCGAATGACGGGATAGGTCCAAATGGGTGAGGGTGTGGTATGGTCCAAACATAAAACCTTCTTTTATGTAGCGGCTGTGCTACGACCTTC